>NC_059369.1:46930000-47145552 GCF_019703515.2 Myxocyprinus asiaticus
TGTGTTGTGTGCATCTAGGTGAAATGCGAAATGTGGAAAACTACTGTTTTTGTTTTTGTTTTGTTTTTTCATTCAAAGGACAGCACACTAGAACAAACACACAACAGTTTATCAACAGCAACAGTTCAACAGAGCTCCCCCTACAGTCCCCTTTATACTCCTGTCTGCTGGGACACACCAGTCACAGGTGGAGATCAATCCTGTGAAAGGTGGAGAGACAGAAGACAGAGAAAGGGAGAGAAAAACAGGACAAGACAAAAGCAGCAACATGTACACAGATGATGTCACTGGATGTAACAAACACGACTGAGAAAAAAGAACAGCAAGTCCACATCCTGTGAAGATACAAGCAAACATGTTTTTCCTGTCGTGCTGAAACTGACTGTACTCACAGGGAAACAGAAGAACACATTTATTTCATATTCATTCAGGTAATATTATAAACAGAGCTTTATTCAACAGAGTTTAATGTGAGTGTAATTACGGTTTTTTAAAGCTTTTGTCTACAATGTTTGTAAAAGCCAGCAGCAGTAAAATCTTTAAATGTCATCCGCCCGCTGGTATAATCTCACATAAAACAGCATGTGATTAAATAAAACTGCTTGAGGAAATTTCCAAAATTTAGATTTGCCAGCTGCCAGTTTCGTTTTTTTCAAGAACTGTAGATGTTATAGTTTTGTATTTTAATTCTATTTTGATTATAAAAAATAAATTTAGTTTACTTCAGTTTAGTTTATTTCAATTTACAGTAGATTACTTTTAGTTTCTATGATTGTTAGTTTTAGACATCTTGACAAATTCCAGAAGGAGCACAGAGCAAACCAGCAGGCAGACAGACAGACAGATAGACAGACAGACAGACAGACAGACAGACAGAGATGCAGAGAGACAGACCAACCATCAGACAGACAGACAGACAGATAGACAGACAGACAGACAGACAGACAGACAGACAGACAGACAGACAGAGATGCAGAGAGACAGACCAACCAGCAGGCAGACAGATAGACAGACAGACAGATAGACAGACAGACAGACAGAGATGCAGACAGACAGACCAACCAGCAGACAGACAGACAGACAGACAGACAGAGATGCAGACAGACAGACCAACCATCAGACAGGCAGACAGACAGACAGACAGACAGAAATAGTAACACTTCACACTTATAATGAACATTGATATCATTGAATCTGTTGATCTTGTATAATATATCTATGTATTTAAGTCCAATACTAATGCTCCCATTTATCTCATGCTCGATCTATATATTCTCTCATTAAGAGTTATAAATTCACAGAGTTCGCTGTATTTTTCTCGTCAGTTTGTGGTTTGTGTTGAAATTGGAAAACAGTATTTTGTCTCTGGTCTGTAGGAAGCTATAATTTTCCCAGATCACCCACCTCCACTTATGTCAAAATGAAATGTCTCCTGTGGGATGTTCAACTGTAACAGATGTTTGTCCCCTGTTGTCGTATACACTTTTCCATACCTCATAAACACTTGGAAAACAAAACGGTTGAGGAATTTTAAGAGGAAAATTACATGCTGGGTTTTGGCACAGGATATACGTAGACAGTAAATCTACTACGTGAGAGTCATATGAAAGAGATTAAATGCAAAACATGCTAAAGATGCATCATGGGAAGTGTTAGTTTGATCACTTTAAATGAGTTTCTGTTATTAAAATACTTTCTCTTATTCCAGCTTAATATGCAGAGACCAAAACAACATGGCTAAACAATTTATAGTTTGTAGTGGTGTTTCATTCGTGAATGAATCAGTCTTTTTGAACAAATCTTTTAAGTGAATGAATCGTTCTCTTTCACCTCCATACACTGACTCATATTTCTTGACTGATGTCTCTCCCTTTCCAAGTCAATGAGTTCTAGTTTGAAGTGCGAGACTGTTTGTGGCTTTTCATGCCTGTAAAGACTGACTGTAGTACGAGCCAATAGCATTCAAGTGTGAGCTGTGAAGGAGCATATCATTGGTTTGACCCACTGAACGAATACACACTTCACTGAACCAGTCGGTCATCTCGTTTGTGAACGAACTGTATGTACTGGTACACTCTTCACGAACAAATTTAATGAATCAGTCATCATGAATGAGGATCTGCTGACCGGCTCAACGAGAGAAGGCAAGTTGTTCGTTCAGTTCAACAATCTTGTTCAACAAGAAAAGGGGCCAGATTAATTATGGATAAAAGTGAGTGATGAGCTGTGTTCGAATTGAGGGAGGGTTTGGAGGGTCCCGGATAAGGGTAAATAATGTATACAACCTGGGGGTCCACTGGTGTTTCATCAAAACTAGAATACTATAAAACTAGATTTTTTTCAGTGTTTGCTGTGACACAGTGTGACATTGTCCATTATCTGTCCAAGTTTTCATAAATAATCCAAACCATATTTTTTACGTCAGAAAATTCTAAACACTCTGGAGTCGCCACGTGCTGAGTGACACTGGCAGATTACATCATCATTTTCACCTCACAATAATGGTACAATATCATTCTTTCTTGATATATGATTGTTAATAAATGTAAATTACTAACAATAAATCATCTTTTATCGTAGAACTAAACCGTTGCTAGAGGTTCATAATATGCACGCAGTTAATAAGCACATCGTTTTGCCGTTATTTATGTAACACTACATGTTAGTTCACTAGAAACAGTTCTAATATGCAGATGATTTGGCACTCTAGTTGAGTGTGAGAAGGCCCTGGAGGAGGATCTGTACATCTTGAATCAGTACTTTTAAAAGTGGAGATTACAACCAAATCCAAGTAAAACAGAAGTATGTGCTTTCCACCTGAGCACACGAAATACACATACAAAAATGCACATGAAATTTGGTGATGTAATAATCCAACACGTAGATCACCCTAAATACATGGGCGTTATATTAGATCAGACATTGACGTATAAACATCATTTTGAAAAGACAATGTATGTCTCTGTATGGAAGAGAGGGAGGAGAGAGCATTGGACCTCTGCTTGCCAGCAAATGGACACCTTGTTGCTGACCCATTAATGAGAGTGCCCGGCTGTGAATTAAGGCGGCGTGAGTGGGTCATGTTGAACCGGTTTCGTACTACCCAAGGTAGGTGTGCCTCTCTCATGTATTAGTGGGGAGCTGCAGATTCCCCAGAGCGTGACTGTGGTGCACCTTGCCAGATAACTGATCACATAGTAAATGAGTGCACAATAAGATGCTTTATTGGTGGTCTTCAGGCGCTACATGAAGCAACTCCTGAGGCAGTGCAATATCTAACTGACTTGGACTTTAACTCATGACAACTTTCCATGTAATGCTTAATGTCATACAAAAAAACCAAGATCAAACAGTTATTACATGGATGCAAATTATTCAGTGAATGTTTGGTAGTCGTGCGTGCATCTAACGTAATTATTCACTTCAAACACAGTAGACAGTCTCGTGCTTTAGCGACTACCAACAAATTTTCTGTCGCCCGAACTCTTTGCTACTGCGATACCGTCATCTTTCCCCGCATTAATGTTATTAATGCATTAGAGTTGCTGAGTGCTACTGCAGTGACACGGTCAGAGAGAATGGAGCAGATATGTGCTGTGCAGTGTGTACAACTTCACTCCTCTGGCCTCAAGAGACACACTAACGACAGACTCTAGAGACTGTAGACTTTATCCTCCCACGTTAGCACACTCGCTCCCATGCCGGCGACGCCGGTTCGAATCTTGCTTGGAGTGGGTCATGCAGGACTGGTTACACAGAGACAATATAGCGACTTTCAGCAGTTAAACTATTATAAGTGTTGGGCATCTCCGGAACAAAAGCTCAGCTGAATCACGTAAACTATGTTTGTAGTCAAGTAAACATGTGGTGCTCTGTTGGTTTGTTAGAGAAACCCAAGTGAAAGGAGATAATAGTGTGATAAACATACTATCATTCTGTGTTTAAAGAGGTGATCATGATAGCTGGATGGGGTGGGGTGGGGTGGGGGTCGGAGTAAGACTCTGACTCCATTTTTATTTATCATAACACTGGTATTGAGCATACATTACAATGACATCTGGATGTTATTGAAAATGATAATTTTTTTAGGCTAGTATTGTTGTCTTTTTTTGTATAGCTTGATAAAAAGTCGTGCTCAGCAGTTCACAGTATGATAACTTTGTTGTCATTTGTGGGGAAACGCTTATGATGCTTCAGCATTGCAGTGCTGAAGTCTCTAAGTAGAATTGTAAATGCATATTTTAATAAAGGATAATTACTATTAGATTTGTTTTGGTTGTGAATGACTCATTCAAACTGTAAAAGACAGTCGTTTGGCGCTATCTACTGCCGCAAAGGAGTAATTAGCAAAAATCTGAACAAATCTTTTATTTGTCTGTTTTGTGTGACCAATGGCAAGTCTGTGTAAAAGCTTTTTTTTTTTTTTGATTTTGTAATGTATATGAAAAGTGCAACATAAATATTCTTTAAGTTTTTCCTTTTGTGTTAACTGGAGAAATAAAGTCATGCGGGTTTGTAACAGCATGAGTGTGAGTAATGGTTCACAGATGGTTCACTATTACATTTACAGCTGCTGTTAGTGTGGAGATGATGCACAGGCATTAGTTTATGTTGAGGGTTAAAAGTCACCAACTTTATTCAGTGTAGAAAGATGTTCAGATTGTAAAGACAGCTATCATTGTTTTCTGGAGAGTTTTGGGATGTTTTGGGATGCAGGCCATTGTAAATGAGATCGGACACTTCTGTTTCACCTGCACGTGCATCAGGTGAGTACGATTTGCCAGGATCCCTCACATAAACGTGATTATTCTTTATGAGACAGGACAGGTTTCATTCACAACTCAGTAAAACACATGAGGTGATACGTGACATGCTAGTGAAATGAGCCCCGTTTGCTCATATGAAATCAAACTGTCCCATACAGTGACATCAAACACTTTCTGAAAACAACATAAAACAGACACCATCTCTGATCTCTGTTCTGACAGACAATAAGAGGAGAATTATAGCCATGACTTTCAGAAAGTCAGTGCAATATGTGTATGTGAGGGAATGACATTTATGATTATTTATTTATGCCACTCTTAAAAAAAATGAATACAAATAAATAAATCTGTAAATTCGTATGTTTAACATATTGTAACATGAAACTTTGGGCTTTATTTCTGACATAGAACTGACCAAATGGATTTTATATAGCTTGAGTAATTATCAAATCATATTTCATATCAAGGCATATAATAATGTCAATTTATGTTAATAAGCTGTGATACTACAACTGTAATTCATTAATACTAATAGATTAATAGATTATAATAACAGATAGTCACTAGCACACCTCTCTGAACGATCCATAAAAACAGCCTTTACTTACTAATTTACATGTATTGAATCCCCAGTGACCAATAAGCATACATTTATTTATTTAATTACATCTCAGCATGGCTTCTTCTGGATGTTACATTTTTTTTTTTTTTTTTTTTTTAAGAAATAGAGCATAAAAACACATGACATTTTCCTTAACAACACCTCGTTCTGTGAAACATTATCAACTTTTACACATAAAACCTACAGTATATTCTTAGAAAAACATATATTAGTGAATATTATCTTAGTGTAGATACATATTGTAGATTATTGTGCAATGAGTTATAAATTAACTATTGATAAAGTATAAAAACATAATGATCAAATAATCAGAATCAGAATCAGCTTTATTGCCTTACACATACAAGGAATTTGTCTTGGTGACAGGAGCTTCCAGTGTACAACAATACAAAAACAGCAGCAAGACATAGATAATAATAAAAAATAAAAAATAAAAATGAATTATACACATACATACACACATACATACTACATAATGATATAGTAATTAAATTGTGAAGTATTTAGTGTTATATTTAGATTGGATTACATTATATCATTTAAAGATATAAACACGGTAGTGAACTGTAAAGTATACAGGCACCAAATTGACATCCCATAATGCATGAAACATGATTGCTGTACTTTTCTTTTTTTTTTTCTATGAATATCTGCCAACCACAGCTGCCAGTTTTTGGTTGTTTGGTCATTTAACTGGATTTATTTTTTACAGTGCATGTATTCGGGAGATTAGCCATGTGTATTTTTACATATTAATACATTATGAGTGCAAAGTTAAAAGTGTACAAATTTTAATGCAATTAAGCTGTAGTTTGGTGAAAGTATGTGTGCTGTGTGGTGGTGATGATGACCCTGACCTTCAACAAACTGTTTGAGCCTTTCATGAGCCATAATGCTTCTTAAAATGCAGAAATGGTGTTTCTCTCTGACGGGCTCTCTGATGGTCCTGAAGAGTTCAGTTCTTTGTTAGAGGCCAGAATAGTTTGTGTAATGAAGATGAATGTGCAGATGGAGAGAGCTTCTGTGATTTACAGTGGATTTAGAGTGCCATCCTGCTGCACAAATATCAACTAAACTCGCTCATATCAGTCCCGATGTGTTTCTGATTGCTCTTGTGCTGGAATCAAATGAAATGTCATTATGCCACTGATGAGAGAGAGAGTGAATGATAGTCACCACTGAAAGGATGAAAAAAAATCACTCCTTATAATTCTCACAATTCTGCGTTTCAAAACTGTTACACTACATCAAAGTAGACAAGAAATGTCAAACAATATATTTAAACAGATCTAACCGGGAAGAGCTCATCTAGGAATTTCACAATATCTCGACCTTCTTCATGCTCAGGAATTCTAACAATTCGGACGTTGTTTTGCTGATTAAGATTTTTAAGGTCTTCCAACTTTTCCCAAACGCGTTCCAAATCTACTTTGGTCGCTAGCGTGTTTGCAGCTAACTCCCTCTCCAATGACTCTAGAAAATCGATCCATTTCTCGATGTCCCTGATTCTTGTAACCAACTCAGAGAATTTTGTCTCCATCGCAGTGATCAATCAACGTATTACCGCAAGATCCTCCAAGTCCGCCACGACCTTCGTCAGCATTTCAGACATAATCACCAGTTGATGCTGAATTTCTCCCGCCGCACCGTCCAAATTGAGTCCCTGGTCTGCTGCCCTGTCTGGGGTATCAGCTTGAGCACGTAAGTGTCTTTTAATATCTCCAGAGCCTGAGGATTTTTAATTCTTTGACATGTTGACCTCTTAGAACAGTTATGTAGCAGGGTGTATCGAATCTCACTGGTTTAAGACACAAAAAGAATTAAAAACTAGCAAAGTGCACAGAGATCGCCGTTCACACGTCCGACCCCCACGCGACTCCAACCTTCATAATTTTTCATTCAGAAGCATTAAGCCCAAAAACATCCAAAAGTGAGATCCGTTATCCACCTCATCATGACCTAACGCAGACCTTTGAGGAATGTTATTATCCTGCATTTGAGGGGAATCTTTTTTTGTGTTTCCCAGCTCATGTAGGACAGGATCAGAGTTAGATGTGGCTCTGCTTTCTCTTATACAGTGTTTTTTTCTTAAAGGAATATTTCATACCATTCGACAATGTTGGGTAAGCTACTCAAAAAATGTAGCAAGCTAAGCTACGAGCTACTCAACAGAAAAATTAGTTAAGCTAATCTAAAAGTTGCAATTCAGAGAAAGTAGCAAGTTATACTACAAGCTACACGCCAAAAGTAGCTTGCTACATTTGTTACTTCAGATTTTTTTTCAACTGCAGATGCACAGAGCATACTATCATAAACAAAGCACCTAAAAGACGTATTCAAATAACATTTATCAAAGCCATGGTACAATATATTACAGTTTAGTGCAATACAGCATATAAGTATACAGAATGGGTTAGGGTTGTAAAACAAAAACATGGAATTCATATTTAGATATGCTACTTATACAAACCCATTTGTTCAATATTTAAAGTCACTGTTTTTACATTATAATTTTCATATTTATACTACTACCTCTACAAACACATGTTCAATAAGAAAAATCACTATATTTACATTTTATTTTTCAGATTTAGACTACTACTTCTACAAACCCATACCCATTTAAACATAATTTAATTTGCACATTCCTGTATAAAAACTCTTCGTACATACAGTATACTATTCATCTAAATATTCATCTATACAATACAGAAATACAGCAGCTAGACACAGAATTACAGGATATATCATCAGAGGCCAAATTTCTGTGTGTGTGTGTGTGTGTGTGTGTGTGTGTGTGTGTGTGTGTGTGTGCACACCTGGGCAATGACAATGTGATTTCTGATGGTATCAGATGGTAATACCATGGTACTTTGATATACAATTACCATATTTATGTACCATTCTATATTTGCATGGTGCTTCAAAGTACTTCAAAGAATACCATGTTACAACCATGGTAAATTGATATATGATTACCATATTCATATACAATTTTATTTACATGGTGTTTCAAGGTAATAAAAAAAAATACCATGGTTCTTCACTATATGATTATCATATTCATATAGCCCACCATTGTATTAACAGTGCGTCCAGGTAATGGAAAATGTCCAAAAAACATGGTTATGGCATGGTAATTTTTTATGTGTTTTTGTGTGGGCTAATACATGTTTTGATACTCTTTTGGTTGGAAAATGTATTTACCTGCAGAAGTAATTTACAAGCTGCAAACGTGTTGAACGTTATAAAGACCTTCTTCATCACTGGCAAACGATAGGACGCATTTGCAGGTTTGGTTTCCATTAATTGTAGATTCACTGCAACCAGCGTTATCTTTATTTTCTGTGTTATAAAATACTCCGTGAGCTTATTGGCAAGTGAGAGCATGCACAAATGATTCAGCAGTGCACGCGCAAGCTTTCTGAGTCATTCAGATTGAATCGCGAACTGATTCAGACTACTTTCCTATCACGTGTGACCAATTCATTTTAAAGAACCAACTCAGATGAGGGATACATTTGTGATTGGACATCTTTAGTTGTGATTCAAAACTGGCATTAGTAAACACCGGGTACAAGGCATGATGTAGCAGTGTAGCTTTTCTCAAAAATATAGTTTCACTACTGAAAAGCTGATTGATTTAAAAACTAGCGAAGGTACCACCTCGCTACTCAGAAATGTAGTTAGGCTAATAGCTTCACTATTTGTAGCCCATCGTTGCCATTCAGGACCATAAAGATGGCACCGCAGATGGCTGCTTCGGTGTGGAGCTCTAGCGTTTTTCTTACTTTTGTTTGTTTTTCATGTTTTTTTGTCACTCTTTCCCAATCAGTTTCACCAGGGATGAACTGCCGAATATTCGGCAGAGCACACCTGATAAGGTACACTACAAGCGATCCAAAAGACACACACGAGGGGACATTCGGGGGACATTCGGGGAACATTCGACAGCATATACCAGACAATTTTTTCCTGGTTTTTGAATATTCAGACGTTTTGCTGGACATTTTAGTTGGAGGCGCAGCTGTGTTGTTAATGAGGGAGACGAGCAGGTGCACTGGTCAAGCTCCGTCGGCACGGCTTTCGAACAGCGCTGCCGAGCATTCATCTTGTGAATCTCCACTCTCTTCCTAACAAAACAGATGAACTACATCTCCTCACCCGCACAAACAAGGACTTTTCAACCTCTGCTGCCTTGTGCTTCACAGAAACCTGGCTGAGTGAAGCCATTCCGGACAGCGCGTTACATCTGCTGGGCTTTCAGCTGTTCAGAGCGGATCGCATCGCGGAGTTAACAGGGAAAATGAGAGCCGGTGGAACATGCTTTTACATCAATGAATGTTGGTGTACAGATGTAACAACGTTAAAGAACATGTGCTGTCCTAATTTGGAAGCGCTCTTTATTAACTGTAAGCCTTTCTACTCGCTGTCGGGAGTTTTCCTCGTTTATTCTGGTGTGTGTGTATATCGCACCAAACGCGTGTTTGAATGCGCAGCTGCAACAGCTGACTGATCAAATCACAGACATGGAAAAACAATACCCGGACTCAGTTATTATTATTCTTGGGGATTTTAACAAAGCAAACCTCACTGCCCAAATACAGACAGCACATCACATGCCCCACCAGAGACAGAAATATACTGGATCATTGTTACACAACAATAAAGGATGCATATCGCTCTGTTCCTAGAGCAGCTTTGGGACTCTCTGATCATTGTCTGGTTTATCTTCTTCCAAACTACAGACAGGAACTAAAATATGCTAATCCTGTAGTAAGGACTGCAAAGAGATAGATCAATAAAGCAGGGCTGGAACTACAAGCCTGCTTTGACTGCACTGATTGGAGTGTTTTTGAGGCTGCAGACACCAATCTGGATGAGCTCACAGATACTGTTACATCATATATCAGTTTCTGTGAGGATATGTGCATCTCTACTAGGACTTATTTAACATTTAACAATGACAAACCGTGGTTTACAGCAGAACTCAGGCAGCTTCATCAGGCCAAAGAGGATACTTACAGAGGTGGGGATAAAGTTTTGTACAATCAGGCCAGGAACACACTGAATAAGGGAAATCAGAGTGGCTAAAAGAAGATACTCTGAGAAGCTGAAAAACAAGTTTTCAGCTAACGACCCTGCATCAGTGTGGAGTGGCATGAAACAACAACATACGAATTACAGGACTCCTACCCCCAACCCTGTGGTGGACCAACAACTGGCTGACGACCTGAATGTGTTCTACTGTAGATATGAAAGGCCCAAACTCACACCCCACACCCACTCTGACCTTCACTTCACACAAACACCAACACCTCCTGCAACCCCCCTCCTACTCAACCTGCACTTAAGATCTGTGAAGATGATGTGTGCCGTGTCTTTTGAAAACAAAAGATAAGGAAAGCACGGGGTCCAGATGGTATTTCACCTGCATGTCATAGAACCTGTGATAACCAGCTGGCCCCCATCTTCACACTGATCTTCAATAGATCACTGGAGCAGTGTGAAGTTCCCTGCTGCTTCAAACGCTCAATCATCATTCCTGTCCAAAGAAACCAAAAATCACAGGACTTAATGACTACAGACCTGTCACCCTGATGTCTGTGGTCATGAAGTCATTTGAGAGATTGGTGTTGACCCACCTGAAGAACATCACTGGACACTTTCTAGATCCCCTTCAATTTGCTTATCGAGCAAACAGTTTTGTGGATGATTCAGTCAACATGGGATTGAATCATATCCTGCAACATCTGGACAGACCAGGGACATATGCAAGGATCCTTTTTGTGGACTTCAGTTCGTCTTTCAATACCATCATCCCAGTTATACTCCAGAATAAATTACACCAACTCTCTGTTCCCATGTCTATCTGTCAGTGGATTACCAGCTTTCTGACAGACAGGCAGCAGCTAGTGAGACAGGGCAAACTCACTTCCAGCACCTGTACAATCAGCACTGGTGCCCCCCAGGGATGTGTCTCTTCTCCCTCTACACCAATGACTGCATCACCAAGGACTCCCTGTCAAGCTCCTGAAGTTTGCAGACGACACCACTGTCATCGGGCTCATCCGAGATGACGATGAGTCTGCATACAGAAGGGAGGTTGAACAGCTGGCTGTCTGGTGAGGTCACAACAACTTTGAGCTGAACACACTCAAAACAGTGGAGATGATAGTGGACTTCAGGAGAAATCCCCACGCACGCAACCCCCCCCCCCCCCCCACCATCCTGAAAAGCACTGTGGTTGCAGTGGAGTCATTCAGATTCCTGGGCTCTACCATCTCTCAGGACCTGATGTGGGACACCACATAGACTCCATTGTGAAGAAGGCTCAGCAGAGGTTGTACTTCCTTCGCCAGCTGAGGAAGTTCAACCTGCCACAGGAGCTGCTGACACAGTTCTTCTCAGCAGTCATTGAGTCTGTCCTGTGTACATCTGTAACTGTCTGGTTTGGTTCAGCCACCAAATCAGAGAGAAAGAAACTACAACGGACAGTCAGGACTGCTGAGAGGATTATTGGTGTCCCCCTGCCCACCCTCCAAGACCTGTACATCTCCAGAGTGAGGAAACATGCAGGTAGAATCACTCTAGACCCCACACACCCTGCCCACTCCCTCTTTGAACTGTTGCCCTCTGGCCGGCGCTACAGAGCACTGAGCACCAGGACATCCAGGCACAAGAACAGTTTTTACCCTCAGGCCATTTTCCACATGAACAATTAAACTGCCTCAGGACTCTCCCATAGTGCAACAGTGTATAAATATCTCATGTACATCTGTAAATTCACATATATAATTCAATAACTGTACATACCCCTACCTTGCACATGCATTACCACTTGTACATGTACATACGCCATTCTATGTTATATGTTCTATTATTTGCATCTCTATTTATACTCTTATCTTGTTTTATATTCTGTGGCTAACTGTAATGTTCTGTGTGCACTTGTTTCTCCTGTCACAAAAAAAAAAAAAAAAAAAAAATGAGTATGTGTATGTGCGATCACTTGGCAATAAAGCTCATTCTGATTCTGATTCTGATTCTTCTGATTCAGATTTCTCTGAAAGATGACAGTTCTGACATCATTTACTCACCTTCAGGTCTAAAAATCAAAAGATTTGGACAGTCATATGAACTATATATTTATGATGCTTTTATTTAGCTTTTTTGTTCTTTTTAGAGTTTGACAGCCCCAGTTCTCTTCCACTTTCATTGAGAGCAGCATGAACATTCTTCAGAAGTTCTCTTTTTTTGTTTCATGGAAGAAAGTCATACATGTGGGTGAGTAAATGATGACAGATTTGTTTTTTTTAATTATACACTAATCTGACGGTTTATATGATGTTTAGGCCTACAGAGACTAAAAGCTCAGTAAAATATTGATGTATATGGAATATTATGTTAAATCATGTGTGTCTCAGATCCTTATTAAATCTGAAGACCCTTCTTTCTTAAACTTACTCTCCACTGTATTCATTGTTTTTATTTGTTTTTAAATCATTAATGTGCTGAAGCAGAGGGTTGCAGTGATGCTAGCTCCGTTTAATGGTCCTATTTTCACCCTTCCATTATGTCATCCCGCTATATACTGTATAAACTCCAGACTTGAGCGGTTTGTGCTGACAATGGAAAAGACTTTGTCATGTTTGTGAATGTGTAAATTTTGATGTCAGCTTTATAAAGCTTTGCTACAGTCTGGCTTTAATAAGGCACCGCTCATAATAGTTTTGTGTTTCAGTTCATTTGATCTCAAATCTGTGTGACACAAGCGAGAACAAATTGAATATAAACAGATTAACTTCTATGATTAATACGTCATTTTTATTTGTAAAGTGCTTTTTTACAATACACATCATTTCAAAGCAGCTTTAAAGAAAATAATACTGTAATATCTTAAATATCTTAAAGTCCCCTGTGAACATCTTTATAGAAAGTCATGCTTTAATGTTTTTGTCTAGTCCACTGATTTCCATTTGGACTTAAGTAATGATATGCTCTTTATTTAGTCTTTCTGGTCAAAAATGTGTGTGAGAAAAACAGTCTGATCTGTTTACATGAAAATGAGCTCAAGCAAATGAACTGCAATAACTGCAAAAATTCACACTTTGTGAATCTGAACTCCACTCAGTTACAGAAATCAAGGTGGTACAAGAGTAAATTTGGTACAAAAATAAAAACTAGACATCCATAGCTGCATTTATTGCACCTATACTGCACTCAAAAATATTCTAGCCTAATTTTTAATTTATGCATTTCAATTTCATAACAAAATTCCATCAAACTGAATTGTGTAATGTTTAACTAAATTAAATGAATAAAGCTTAAAACAATTAGTTTTATTTTATTTTATTAAAGAGTACTCATTTGAATTTGATGGAATTTTGTTATGAAATTGAATTTTCTCCTCTGAGAAATACATGATGCTGAAAGGTTAAGCCCCTCACACAATACCATTTAAAATAGCTAAAGATCTCCACTACTCTTTACAGAGGATGAAGGAACAAATATACAATTCAAAAACATAGTTGTCCCACTTTACCTGTTGCCCCAGTTTAGCTGCATTCAGCCCTAAACGTCTTGAAATCATTTCCTCATAATTTTTGGTTGGTGTGGTGTTGAAAAACAAACCACATAAAATATAAACTTTCATAATTTCTTTACAACATTTCTGAATATAATAAACACAGAAAATGTCCGGTTTTAACCAGACCAGAGGAAAGATCTTTGACAACCAGCTAATGATTCATTCTGTACATTATTTTTCACTGAATCTCATGGGACAGGAGTGCTGTGGTGAGGATGTGTGTTTCACATTCAAATTTCATTTGTGCATCGGTCTTTTAGTCGTCTCTCAGCACTCTAAGATGTGGCTTCATGATTTATTGCCCTTCAGCAGGTCAGACCTCAATGTGACTTACAGTAAACCTGAGGTGAATCAGAAATGAATCAGTCTCTTCATCTCCGGTGGCACGGTGAGCTTTTATTTTGGAAACAGAACACAGTATTTATGAATGTCATAATCCTGATTAACTTCTCTAACCAGAAAAGATGAAGGATTACTGTGACTTAGCACAGACTCAAACCTGCACTGGCATCACTTTAATTTGAGCTATTTTTTATCCAGTTTTCATTAAGTTATCATTGTGGTCTTAAACGGGCTTCTTTTATGAATATATTTACATGTTTGGCCTCTTTACTAAAATGTAATGTAATGGAAACAGTACATAAACAACCAACTGTAAAACAGCAGGAAAGCATGCCACATCCTCAGTGGTCACTGTGTCAACCACCATAATGAAGCATTGCAATAAAAGCCATTCTCCAAGAGTCCATCTCCCCTAAGGTTTGATACACCACTCCGTCTGGCTGAAAGTACTGGCGCCAATCACACAGCTGTGAAAACAGTCTGTTTCACTGGATTTCACAATTTACATCAGAAAATCATTTCATATTTCTCACACCTGCCTCTGTGAGTGCATGTGAAACTGTGTGTGTGTGTGCGTGCGTGCGTGCGTGCGTGCGTGCATACGTGTGTGCCAGCACTTCTGTGGAAGTTACCCAGATAGACAGATGAAGGGTTTCTTCTAGAGGTCAAACAGTGTGAAACCTTGAGAAGTCTTTCACAACATCAGGACAGAGAGTCAATTTGATTGTAGTTAGAATTTTGTTTTTTCTTGTCTAATGTCCAGATAAGATTTATATTAATAGGTCTGCTATGAAATTAACTTTTCTGCCAGTAAAGATAAAAGATAAACGTCTGCCAGTTGGATGAAGCGCTGAGCAATATGTGATTTTGTGCCCTGCTTCAAAGAGTTTCCTGATTTCTTGTATGAACTGAAAATACAAGACACAAAAATGTTGATTTTATGAATCCAGCCTGATCTCATGAAAACTCTGTGACTGTGATGACTTTTTGTATAATGATATCATGTGGTTAATTACACTTAACACTGCAGTTCTGAGGTCAAATGTCCACTGTGTGGCGCTGAAAGCGAGTTAATGCTCTCTCAAACAGATGAGGTTTTTAAGATTAATGGTCTATCGAGTTTTAATTCAACAAAGCTGATCTCCCTACCCTAAACCTTAAACCTAAACCTAACTGTTAGTGTCAGAAAAAGCAAATGTGAGATGAAGAACACAAGCACGTCATTTTGTGCTGCTTCTATGATACTTTGGGTTCACGTGTGGACTCGTGTGATCTTCAGGACTCGTACCCCGCTCCTTTACATCACAAGTGCAACGCTCTGTTGGTTGGTATTTTGGTATTGTAACATGTGGCTTGTTGAAGAGGGGTGTGCTGTTACTTTATTAACCAATATGTCGTACAACTTCCATCTGGCAGAAAATAAGAAGAGTGGGGTAAAAAACAAACACACTGACTGAAGGGCCCGGTCCAGGAGTGCAATATCACAAACACTTAGGGGTGGACTCGTTTAACTAAGGTCAGGATGCATCCACCTCACAACAAACACATAACACCTTAGCAACCACCTGGGATGCCCTAGTGACCCCTCAGAACACACTATAATAATGCCCTGGAGTTCTGCCCAGACAAACACAACACATTTACTGTCTTATTGTTTTATTGTACTATAGTGCAGTGCAATCGTCGTCTGTTCTGTAATGACTCTGTTTGGGCTTCTTCAACTCAGAATCTTCCAGTCACCAGCCTGAAGCAGAAGTTATTTGACCTCAATCATCTGATGCCCACATGAGAAATTATTTTAAGCCATTTGCATGGTAAAGCCATAGATACTGTAACTGGGACTCAGTAACAGAAATTAAACTATTTTTGGTTGAATGCTGTCTTTTTAATACACATATAAAATGTTTTAATCACAAAGACCTTGAGCCTCCTGAACTTCAGTTCATCGCTGTTTGCTTCACATTTCTCACCAGGCATCACACTGATTTACAACAACAGTTCACCCCCAAATATAAATTCTGTCATCATTTACCTACACTCATGTTGTTCGAAACCCAAATTACTTTCTTTTTTTCTATGGAAAACAAAACTAGATGTTATGCAGAATGTTTGCTGTAATCATCATTCATTTTGATTGATTGGAAAAGATGTAATTTAAGTGAATGATGACTGAGACTAACATCCTGCTAACATCTCATTTTGCACTCCACAGAAGAAATCAGAAGAAAAGTCATACAGTCTGGAACAACATGAGGATGAGTGAATATTCATGTTCTTCAGAACTATCTCTTTAATTTAGACTGGAATGTCTGTGTTTCATAGCAAACGTCAGTGTGTGTCTGAGCCCCTTTATCCAGTAAATACAGTCATATAGCTGAACGCAGAATTGTTACAGAATTTTTAGACAGCAATATCAGCATCACAGCATAACGTATGTCAGTTTCATGCTGCAAATGAATCTGGAGATCATGAGGTGGATAATGTAAACTTGCTCAATTTAAGTGTTACCACTGAAGGAAGATTATGAGCAAAAGCAACTCCTCTTGAGAGAAGACATTGAGATTTCGCTAATGAATGTGCGACTCAGCGGGATTGATGACCTTTGATTAGGTGAAAGTGTGACAGTCCTCCAGGCGACTGTTAAATGAGGGATTTCCTTTCAGTTCAGTGTGTCATGTGATGGACCTGTAGCCAGAAACCCAGCAAGAGATCAAATCAGAACAAGAGCGATGATACTATTTCCTCACAGCCGAGCACTGACTGGTCCATCTGATCGCCGCTGGACTGTTTTCTGGTTCCGATCTCAGTCGGGGGAGGAACTGTCAAACAACAGTCATTACAACTCTGAGAAGTATCGGCACTAAGGAAAGTAAATGTAGTACCCTAATCATCATATTGTCTCCAAAAAACATACGTCGATATGAGTGAAAAAACACTGGAAACCAGAAAACAAAAACATGCTTCCATTATGAATTATCGAACACTTCTGCATTTAGGAAAAAGGTGGATGGTTGAACTTTCTGCAGAGAGTGGGTATTTGATGATGATATCAACATCTTTCGTGAAGCTTTTCATGACCTTTCGTGAAGCCCCACCCTAAAAGCATTTCTGACCAAACCTATCTTAGCAACTGTTGCCATGCACCATTTCTCTGACAAGCGGTTGCTTTTTTCCAATGAGAGTCTACGGGAGTAAGGTGTGTTTAAGTAGTTTTTAGTGGAATGTTGTAGAAATGATAAAAAAAAAGGTAAAAAAATTAAATAAAAAACAATCTGTGTCACTTGTAATAGTGACACCTAGAGAGGATACGTGCAGTAATTTCCGCTCAGCGGTTAAGGCTCTGGGTTACTGATCAGAAGGTCGGGGGTTCATGGCTGACCCTGCACTCTGACCCCAGCTTAGCTGAGATATGTGAAAAAAAGAATTTCACTGTATATGTGCAAATGTATAACGTGTGCAAAATAAATATATTAATATTTATATTATTAATTATTATTCATGCTTAACTAATGCAAGAGTTAATGTATGACTCATGATTAACTAAGCCATTAATTAATTATTGCCACATCAACAAATAATAAAGTGTCTGTCTGATTAATATATTAAGCCATATATGAATTGCTATTAATTAAATGTGTCATTGTGGATTAATTCCCTAACAACTTATTATATGAACTAATAGTGTTAATTAATTAATGATTCATTAACTAATGGTTTGCAAAGATATCGTTATGTTATGACTTTACTTGTTGAGGCACATGACTATTAACTCATCATTAAGTAATTGTTGTAATTAACACATAAATCTGCAGTAATAATGAAGTAATTAAGCATGTATTAATGCATATTAGTGCACCCGTATTGGGTGGAAGTTCAAATACATGGCTTCAGTTCATTGTGGTAATTAACAAATTAATTAACACTATTAGGGTTAGGGTTAGGTCTGCCACATTGGTGCTGAAACCTGGGATTTTGGAGGAGGAAGGATGCGCTGTCATGGAGTACTCACCACTGGCTGAAGATTGCGACACCGAGGAGTTGCCCGATCTGGTGGTGCTGGAGCAGTTCGTCAGCTGCCGACCGAAAGGGATGGCTGAGTGGGTCCAGTGCCATCGCCCGGCGTCGGCAGTCCAGCTGGCTGAGTACCATTTGCCGGCATATTCGGGGGCTGGTGAGCCCGCGTCTCTCTCTCTCTAACTGTGGCTCTGGCTCCTCTTTATCTCTCTCCCGGATGATTGCGATAATTCTCCCCCAGCCGTCCATCCTTATCGTTCGGCCACACCCTGCTTGCCACACCCATTTGCTAAATACTTTGCTAAACCGAACATACAGATAAATACATCCCCTTAGAAATGTTTGATTGATTAAAGCATGAAAAACAAAAAGCAGCGCTCCATCTCTGATCATGCCAAGTTTTCTCATGTATTTTGCCTTGTTTTCTGGGGTTAACTCATCATTATGTCTCTGCTGGAACCGCTGTAGTGTTGATATGATAATCAATTTAGTCTTGAATCCGCTTGGATATTTCCCAAATACATTAAAGCACATATTTCGCATATGGTCGACTGCAGCCACAGTGCTCTTCTTTAGTCTTCTATTTCTGTCAGTTGGTGGGCAATAAAAAAAACAGTTTTGAGTTTTTTGGCATTGTTTGGAGTGCAAAAAACTACACAACAGCTTTTCATCATATTTGTCGTTAAAATTTGTTGATATTTCTCCCCTTTTTCCTCATAGGACTGTATGAGCAACTATGGTAACAAGGCTTCACTTTCCCCCACGCTAAACCACGCCCCCAGGCCAAAATATCAGAGATACTTCATGTTGGTTTCTTTTTATTTTACTTGGTCCAGTATGTAACTACAAAGCAATGCCCTAGCAACCACCCAGAACACCCTGGCAACAGCATAGCAATGCACTTACTACCTCTCAGAATACCTTTACAACACCATGAATACAAGCAAAATTCACATTTTCTTCAGGAAATGAAAAGATCAGGTTCATTTGTTAACTTCCTCTGTGGTTAAACCCACACTGATATGAAAGATATTTATAACGTCTTACATTTAGGGAAAGTTCATGCTGCAAAACACTTTCCAAATGTTTTCAGTTTGGTCTTCACTTTTTACAGGATGAACTACTCATCAACTCTTAAATACACATGTTTTTGGTGTTTCTACAGCCAGTTGTCTTTGTGACCTCTTATCTTCCTGTCTGTCATCAACACTTTTCTCTCCAGAAAGAAGTGCAGGGGAGTGAACATAAAACCGTTGTTCCACTGGAAGCAGCGGATGAAGAAAGTGCTTTGGCCTGAGATGATAAACAGGATTATAAACCCACATCAAGTGTTTGTGAGATCCACAACGGTGTTTTTGGCACTGGAACGGCCTCATCAAACACTCCAGGGACGGGGAGTGAGGACACTAGGATGTCCAGCAGACTTTACTAGATCATCTTCTCCACTGGGACCACGTTCACAAGCCTCATGATCCTAAATGTTGGAAGAGAGAAAACAGTGTACTGCAGTTCTCTGGCATCATCTGCATGTTTCATAATCGTGAAAGGTCAGTATAGATTCAACTTTTACTGCTATTGGGTGAAGAGCTGAAATATTCAGTGAAACTGAACATCTGTTTGTATGTAATTATTTTGAACATACAGTAGGTGTAGTTGGACAAACAATTTTAAGCTGAATTAATTGGAATGATTAGTTTAAATACTTAGTATTTATTGCGAGAACATTTGTGACAGTAAGCCATCTTAATCGCCATAGGATGTTTCAAGTCACTTGGGGAATAATCAAGATATGGACATGAACGGGACCTCAAATTGTGCAGTTTGTTGAGGAGAGGTGTGTTATTGTTATTATTGTTAAACTGTTATTTTACACTACACAACAAAATGCTGGGCATCATACACCAACAAAACTGGTCACAACTCACGTGGAAACACAAACCCTCCTGTTCTAAGAGATGCCTGACAGATGTCAACAAACATGGATATGAGAACTGTCTGTTGTTGTTGTTGCTGATACTTTGTATTCAGAGTTGTGAAAGAAACAGGCGGAGCATAGTGGTGGTGATTTTGATTAATCTCAGGGACTCGAGTCTTTTGAATCTGTTCACCAAAAGGATTTGTTCAGATTTGTTCATTGATTCCTTAATTGACCATTTCTGCGAATTACACCTTTGCACCAATAGATGCCGTCAAATTACCATCTTTTAAGTTTTGAATGAGTAAATTGCATATTCACAACCGAAACAAGTCTAATTATCCTTTATTAAAATGTGCGTATCATCAATTCTAAGAGACTTCAGCACTGCAGAGTGTTTAGGCTTCATAAGCGTTTCCCTAAAAATGACAACAAAGCATATCTGTCATATTCTGAACAGCTGAGCACAACTTTTTTATCAAGCTATACAAAAAGAAAAATACAAGCCTAAAAAATCATTATGAGTTTCAGTAACATTCGTATTTCATTGTATGTGCGGTCATCACTCACTTTTATTCATTATTCATCAGGCACCTTTACTTGTTGAACGAGATTGACGAACTGAGCGAACTACACGCAGCTCCTCCTCTCGTTCAGCTGAACAGCAGATCTTCATTCATGAATGAGATGACTGATTCATTCAATTTGTGAACGAGTGTATACATACATTCAGTTCGTTCACAAACTAGATGTTTCAGTGAAGTGTGTATTCGTTCAGTGGGTCAAACCAATGATATGCTCCTTCACAGCTCACACTTGAATGCTATTGGCTCGTACTACAGTCAGTCTTTACAGGCATGAAAAGCCACAAACAGTCTCGCACTTCAAACTAGAACTCATTGACTTGGAAAGGGAGAGACATCAGTCAAGAAATATGAGTCAGTGTATGGAGGTTAACGAGAACAGTTCATCCACTTAAAAGATTCATTCAAAAGACAGATTTGTTCATAAATGAAACAACACATTTAGGTGCAGTCTTGGGTGGGACAACGTGGTCAGTATGGCTTCTAGAGATGGCAACATGAGGTGAATGCCTTTTAAACTCCACTTGAGTGCTTGTTCTCCATCATGCACCATGAATGCTTGATTTCCATTGGCTGTTAACTGTATGACTTGGGATTTGAGTCGTGGAGCATCATACACTGCAAAATTTCCTCTGTAGTTATGGATAGTTGGCTCAAAAATATCAAACCTGTTTGATATCTTCAGACTAGATAGAATTATGATCTGAGGGTAAGTGTTCGCCAACTGACTTTCTCACAATCTGAAGACTGGAGCCGACTCGCACCCGCTCATCCTGACACACCACAGACTCTATGCACGGTCACTTCCTCGTGCTTTGATTAGGGGAACATTATAATAATTTACAAGAAATCAGTAAATCAGTCAAATTCACTCAGTCTTTAACTTCATCTTCTGGTGTTTGTTTGTGCTCCATTACATGAATAGCTTGTGTTGTTTTATTCCTCACTTGTAAATCGTTGTATAATTGCTGGATGTAAATGTAATTAAAACACTTTGCACAAAGAGGAAGCCTCACACAATGGGACAGCAGTGCTCATCCATTCTGCAAGCTTCAAATCATATGTATTTAAACTTATGGTGCTCATTCCTGAGATAATTTATTTTTATACTTTTACTGAATACTATCACATTTGTTGCAATCAGTCGTTTTATTTCAGAAAGAACAGTAGTTTGCTGCAACTCTCTTGCCACTTTCACTATGGCTGAACGGATATTCATTATCACCCTGAGATTTTACCGGAAATATGTAGGTGCCATCCATAGAGTCCATTGGGGTTAAAATCACCATTAAAGTTGTGATGTGTATTTCATTCTTAAGAGATCAGATGCAGGATTTTCGACTGGTGAACCATACAACGGGTGAAAAACATTGCATGTCCCAAGGCTTATTAAGGACCTGAATATCATATACTTGGGGGTGGTTTTTGACTAAGACTAGTTAGGAACCACCTAGCAAGCGTCCAAAACAACCCAGCAACCACCTACCAATGCCCTAACAACCAACCAAAACCTTTAGCGTTGTGGTGGGGACTTTTGCACAGTCAAGCAACACTAGTATTTATTTTAAATATGTAAAAAGCTGGTCAATAATATAATTGCTCAATAGTAATTGGTTAATTGACAAAACTACATTTGACAAAAAAAAATTGCTTGTAGAACCACATTTATTGTCAACCAAAAAGGAAAATGCTAGGAATTTAATAACAGTAACACCACTATTTTCGGCAACAATAAGATACTATAAATGTAGAAAAATGGCTTGACTTTGAAAGTAAGAGTGCTCGAGTCTTTATTTCTCTTTTGATGATTACAGTGATCATCAGTCTGGTTATCAGGAGCAGATGGGTAATAATACTGTAGTTAGTTGGTCATGAGTGTGTTTGCTCATCTGCGGTTAGGACGATCAGCTTCACCAGCACAAATCATGCAGTTTCATTTATTAGTGATTTAGTGAATGGAGTGAAAGCCTTCGCATGGAGAGATTGCAGCAGATGACTTCCACAGGAATTCTGTCCTCAATGGAAACTGATATACAGGTGCCAGGAATCATCAGGATGAACTGAAATGTGCTTTTCATTCTTTTGTCTTTCACCATGACTGTGAAATCAGAGACGTCATTGTGCAAAACACATATAAAGGAAAACTAACCTTACTGGCCAAGGCATAAAACTTTTATAAGCTTATCTGAAACACAGATGTAAAGAATAATAGAATTAAAGTTGTACATTGCTGTATTGTACAGTAAACAAATACATGAAATGGAAGATATACATTGAGGATTACTCCAAAAGAGATTTCAAAAGTGGAAACTTTAATTCTCTTCCTTACATTTGCATTTGGGCCTAAAATGTTCTCTGACCATTGAACTTCAATATAAAATTATTTTACACATTTGCAGTAAGAGGCTGTGATTGATTATGTTTTTTTTTACTGTACTAACTCATGTGAAGGTATAAGCATACAGATATAAATACAGATAATTCACACATTCTTCTACAGTACAGAGCATCATTCACATGCAATATATAATAATGCATTTCACAGACCCGACACAGTTTCCTATCATTCATCACTTTCAATCCAGCTCAATAACACTAAATCAGCTCACAGGCACCTCGAATTTTACTCATGTGAACACTTGTAAAAGCAACACCTTCACTGAAATGTAGAGGATGAATCTGTTTCAGCCGCAGAAACTCTTCAGTTGTCATTTTTCAGCAAACACGAACAGCCTCAAATCTGTGTTGAAACTGTCCTTGTTTCAAGGGAAGAAGATTGAATGTTCAACCATAGAAGTGCACACTTGAATTCAAAGGTGTGAAGTGTGCAGATCTCTGGAGATCATACTAGTACACACTCAGATTCTGTTGTCTATTAGTGCCATCTTGTGGAGTAAAGCAACAGATTTCAGAGTGTTTAAACTGTCTGCTTTTGTTGTCATTCAACATGTATTAAATCAGAAAAGGTGAAATGATGCTATTAGAAACAATTACTAGCCGTATTTTCTTTCATTTGTCTCTATGTTTTCGACATTTCCATCAAATTATGCATAAATAAAATGATTTTAAGCAATAGAGATGATCGTAAACTTCAGAAGGTCTCTCCAGCTCACAGCTGAACATCAGAGACAACAGAACCTATTTTTAATTAAGAAGTTCAATCTTCCACAGGCCTCGATTAGTTCTACATCTTTATAACTGAATTTGTTCACACCTTATCCAGAACTGTCTGGTACGGTTCAATCATCACACATGAATAAGACATAAATATATTCCAGATGGTAACACTCAGATAAAGAGAGGAGCAGCGCTGTCTCAACATAACTGTGTATCAAAGAGCTTTGTGGTGTCTTGTACAAAATATAATTCAAGACATTTTCATTGCTAGCTGTCATCAACACACGATGCCAGTTTAATAGGGAAGTGGTGTGTTGTGATGAATAAACCTTTAAATAAAACCTGACTGCAATCAACTAAATATAAACAGCTTAAGTCATAAATATGTGCTTCTGTCTCAGATCCTCCTGAATGAGAGTGGTCGTTTCTTCATACTGGATGAGGAATTGGCATCTCTGTGTCAGACGTACATGCTGAAGACGCTGCCAGAGGTGCATCCATTGACTTCTGCTCTGTTCCCTTCTGTGTAGTTGATCTCAGAATACTTTGAGTAAATTATATTGACCGATTAGTGTATGTGACCCAACAGACGGTCCAAAAGAGATGCCTGAGTCTTTCAACAGTCGCTTCAAAGCCATAATACTCATTACGAGCCCTCATTTATTATTATTAGTATTAGCTGAAAGATTGAGGGATAATCTCTGAAAACATAAAATCTTGATAGAGATGTGTATATTTTAAACAATGAGATGAGAGGTCACAGATTTAAAAAAGAATTTTTATTATTGTTCTTTCTTAAATTTTAAACAAAATGAAGAAAATGGCTAATGTCATTAAAGAAAATAATAGCCAGAGAGGCAGAGAAAAATTATTTTGTCGATTTTAGATTTATAATAGTAAAACAATTTCAACAAAACATAAAATATATGAACAATATTCAGTATGTCAGCTATATAATCTTTTATTTTAAAATTCTGAGCATTTTAACAAAGGGAAACATGAGACATAAAAACATGGTGATTAGATAAAGTTTGCCATTGTTTTCTGTTATTAAATGAAGCACTTCCTTATTTCACCCCCAAAGGCACCATTAACAATATTAACATTAAATAACATTAAACATTAAAATGGTCCTTATTAATACTATGTTTACAGAGAATTAAGTACTTTGCTTTATCCAGTGTTCATACACATGAAAATAGAGCGATATGTGTTTGAACTGTACTGCTGCAGATTAGAAATATAAGATATTTGTTCAGTGAATCAGAGTAGCTGCCTTCTCAGTTCAGTGAGTCATTACACCTCAGCAGGTGATTCAGGAGTCAAAGGAGCCTTTTCTGCATCACCCGTACACAGATGAACACAAGTACTCATCACAGACTATAATGCCATGCCAACTATGATGTGTGAACCATCTTTGTTCGGCTCCGTTTTCATGTCCAGAGAATCCAAGCTGGACGGCGTGTCATCCCGTGAGGGGTTTTTGTGTGAAGGGAAGAAAGGCACATATTTGGTCCAGGAGAAAGTCAAGAAACGAGCAGTCATTCCACAGGGTAGCCCGTACACATCGTCACTTTCCAGTGCGTTCTCAGACTCGTTTTGGTGAGCACTGTTCCACGCGACGATGCCCCGTTCATGCTTTGTTCCTGCGAGAACATTAAATGGCTGATGACTCACTTTTATTCATTTACAAAGTGTTTTTATTCAGTTTATTGTACACATAAGCTGACAGGATTGAAGTGAACTCACCAGGGATCGTGTTATCAAGGAGAAATCCAAAGAATCCTCCAACAAACATACTGGTTGTGAGAAGTACTTGAAGCACCTGATCCAGTTCAACAACACCTGTAAGACAGCGAGAGCAGAGGGCGTTATGTCATTTGTTTTTGAAGCTAATATTTAGTTTCTCTTCAGCTGATTATAGGTTATATACCTGTTGCAATGGCTGTGGGATTTTTCAGTATCCAGTTGGGAATCACAAGCCCAGTGAACAAGGAGAATCCAAAGATGAAGATGTTGCGTGAAGAGTTCATATCGGCGTACTAATAAAATAGAAAGCAGAGGTCATATGAAGACATGTTAGGGGAGTGAGCTCACATTGCTTGTGTTTTTGTGCATTTTCTTTTGTTTCAGTCAAATGTACCTGTAGGTTTGAAACTCCTGCTGCAGTAATTACCCCGAACATGACCAAAAACATCCCTCCAATCACAGGAGTCGGTATTGTGCTGAAGATGGCTCCAATTTTCCCAAACACTCCCATTATGATCATTATAAACCCGCTGGCCACAATCACCATGCGACTGCCGACCTGCAGAGCGGGAAAGTTTCTCTCAGTTAATGTCATTTAATTTCACACTAAAATATGCAACAATCTGTCAACTTTTTTTATTTTTATAAGGCCTTTAGAACCATTATAATATTGCATCTTGAATGCTATTTACATCAGATGTAATGGGATAATACAGTATTAATCTTACACAATCATTGTGAAAGCTGATTAAATGTGAAGTAACTGGATAATTTATTAGTAAGCGGATGTAATTGTTGTAAGAGCTTGTACTTTGGTGATTCCCAACGCTCCGACATTCTCGCTGTAGGAGGTGGTTCCATTGCCGGTGCCCCAAGCACCTGCCAGCAGACAGCCAATGCCTTCAATACCAATGCCCCTGTTAATGGCATGTCTGGGTGGTGGAGGGGCACCTGATAATCGGGCACAGGCGTGATAATCACCCACTGACTCGATCATCGAGGAAATGACCCCTGCCAGGATCCCGAAAACCCCTCCCAGACTCACAGATGGCACACCCCATTGACCTGGAAATAGAATTTCATTTAAAAAAACTCACTGCCATGATACTACAGTGTTATGGGTGGTTGCTAGGGTGTTGCTATGCAGTTGTGAAGGCGTTCTGAGTGTTTTTAGCATGTTGGTGTTTGGTTGCTTTCAGTGGTGAAATGACCAGTGATGCAGTTTTAATGATCTCTTCAACATGATCTAATAATGCTTGTTTATTTTGATAGAAGTTATTATAAAGGGCTATCTTTGGTTTACAGTGAAGAAATACCGTGCTTTCATAAAGTATTCAGACCCCTTCATTTTTTTCACATCAATCTACACTCTATACCCCATAATGACAAAGTAAAAAACAGATTTTTTATAAATATGCAAATTTATTAAAAAGAAAAAAACTGAAATATCACATTGACATAAGTATTCAGACCTTTTGCTATGACACTTGGAATTTAGCTCAGGTGCATCCCATTTCTCTGGATCATCTTTGAGATGTTTTTACACTTTGACTGGAGTCCACCTGTGGCAAATTCAATTGATTGGACATGATTTGGAAAGGCACACACCTGTCTATATAAGGTCTCACAGCTGAAAATGCATATCAGAGCAAAAACAAGCCATGAGGTCAAAGGAGCTGCCTGCAGAGCTCAGAGATAGGATTGTGTCGAGGCACAGATCTGGGGAAGGGTACAAAAACATTTCAACTGCATTGAAGGTTCCCAAGAGCACAGTGGCCTCCATAATCCTTAAATGGAAGAAGTTTGGAACAACCATGACTCTTCCTAGAGCTGGCCGCCTGGCCAAACTGAGCAATCGGGGGAGAAGGGCCTTGATAAGAGAGGTGACCAAGAACCCGATGGTCACTCTGGTTGAGATCCAGAGATCATGTGTGGAGATGGGAGAAACTTGCAGAAGGACAATCATCACTGCAACACTCCACCAATCTGAGCTTTATGGCAGAGTGGCCAGACGGAAGCCTCTCCTCAGTGCAAGACACATAAAAAAGCACCTAAAGGACTCTCAGACTGTGAGAAACAAGATTCTCTGGTCTGATGAAATGAAGACTGAACTGTTTGGCCTCAATTCCAAGTGTCATGTCTGGAGGAAACCAGGCACCACTCATCACCTGCGCAATACCATCCCAGCGGTGAAGCATGGTGGTGGCAGCATCATGCTGTGGGGGTGTTTTTCAGCAGCAGGGACTGAAGGACTGGTCAGGGTTGAAGAAAAGAGGAACACAGCAAAATACAGAGATATACTTAATGAAAACCTGGTCCAGAGCGCTCAGGACCTCAGACTGGGCCGAAGGTTCATCTTCCAACAGGACAATGAACCTAAACACACAGCCAAGATAACAAAGGAGTGGCTCCGGGACAACTCTGTGAATGTCCTTGAGTGGCCCAGCCAGAGCCCAGACTTGAACCCAATTGAACATCTCTGGAGAGATCTGAAAATGACTGTCCACCGACGGTCCCCATCCAACCTGATGGAACTTGAGAGGATCTGCAGAGAAGAATGGCAGAAAATCCCCAAATCCAGGTGTGCAAAGCTTGTCACATCATACCCAAAGAGACTTGAGGCTGTAATCGCTGCCAAAGGTGCTTCAACTAAGTACTGAATTAAGTGTCTGAATTACTTATGTCATTGTGATATTTCAGTTTTTTCTTTTTAATAAATTTGCAAAGTTTTCAAAAATCTGGTTTTTGCTTTGTCATTATGGGGTTGGAGCCTAGATTGATGTGATTTTTTTATTTATTTTTTTAAGCATTTTAGCTGCATCTTTACAAAATGTGAAAAAAAAAAATATGAAGGGGTCTGCATACTTTCCGAATGCAACATATATGTAGCTTTTTCAGCAATTAATGAAACCAGTTTTAACTCTATTCAGTAGTCTTATGATTATATCGGACATGTAACGGGTTGATGAACACACATACTCGCACGTTTAACACACTTCTAAAGCCTGAAAAATGTGGCATTAAAAAAATGAAAAGGTAACACTTTACAATAAGGTTCCATTCATTAGCATTAGTTAATGCATTAGGTATCATGAACAAACAATGAACAATACAGTTTTTACAGCATTTATAAATCTTTGTCAATGTTAGTTAATAAAAAATACAATTGTTGATTGTTAGTTCATTTTAGTTCACACTGCATTAACTAATGTTAACATGCACAACTTTTGATTTTAAAAATGTATTAGTATATGTTGAACTTAACATTAACCAAGATTAATAAATGCTGTAAAATTATTGTTCATTGTTAGTTCATGTTAAGTAATGGTGTTAACTAATGTTAACAAATGAAGCCTTATTGTGAAGTGTTACCAATGAAAATTACAATCAAACGTGCAAAATGCATTTACTGCTTAAATTATGGTTGTAAATAATAATATTTGAATTCACTATCATAATTTTCAATATCTGAGATTTTTCATTTTCAGATTGAAGTTACTTACTGCATTAAAAATACGTGCAAAGACATAATTTAGAAGTATTACACTTTTTATTCACAAATGCTTTCACAAACAGTATGTGCTGTGGTGGTTGAGATGTCCCGTTTGTCCTGTTAGATCTTACATTAAGTTATAAGATCATCGTTAGATCAAGTTTGGACTCATATCTGTCACAGCAGTTGCACCTTTTTTATTATTATTTATTTGCACTGTCATTGTTTTATTTATTTTTTTATTTTGTGTGAATCCTTGTGAAAAGTTCAAATCTGCAGCACTTTTGGGGCAATTTTAGCTCAAATTGATCAAGGTGCCCATTGACAGCAGTTCTTTTCTGGGGTGCCAGAAGAATCTGGAAGTGCTGCCGCCGAGCATTTGTTTGTAAACAGTAACTTCATCTATATGGCTCAGATCATCAATTTTAAGTCTTGCTTTCCTTTAATTATACAGTATGAGGCATATTAAATAGCTGAATATAACATGCACTACACGTTAATTGTGCTGGTTGAAATACCTGGGTAGGGAACTCTGAACCAAGGCGCTCTTCCAGTCACATCTCGTTTAACATCAGTCCGTGCCAGATGACCATACTGCTCAGGGTCTGATGGCAGGACATTGTAGATGGTCAGGATGTAGCAAATCAACCACGATAGAGTGATTCCCAGCAGGACCTGAAGAAACCCACCAAAACACAACGCTTCAGAAGAATGAAGTTATTCCAGAAACAGTTGTAGAAATGCAATGACTTACAGGCAGAATCTGAAATATGTACATCCTGCTGATGTGGAACTTCTTGTCTTGGCTGTATGAGGGGAAGGGGATGGCGATATGCCGGAGATACTGTGAGAATATCACTATTAAACATGTTGTCCTGTGGAGGAATGGAGAAACAGAGCATGGCCTCTTTAGTTTAACTGTCTACAGATTATACCAAACATGAATATTGAATGGATAGTTCACCAAGATATAAACATTCTGTCATCATTTATTCACCCATATGTTATTTGAACCCTTTATTACTTTTTGTCTTCTGTGGAACACAAAAAATGAGATGTTTAAGTCTCAGTTTTTTCCATACAATGAAAGTAAATGGTGACCAATGCTGAATCTTCTTTGAAACTGGAACTTATGAAGCAACAAGCTCCTCGTAATTTAAAGTAGTTCAAATGCAGTGAAGCTACTCTTTTACAAAACTAGTTAGCTACACTACAAGCTACTAACACATAGTTTCAAACTACATGAAGATGATATTATTTAATTATACAATCAGTTATGATAGCAGAATTCAATAATATCACCTGATAGTTATTGTCTATACTGTATGTAATTGTGTTGACATTCGCAAAATTAACCATATTGTTACTACAGTCATGGTTACTACAATTGTACAATAATAATAAATATTGTAAAACCGTGGTAAACTGTACCAAAAACCTAACAAACAAAAAACTTGCCGTCAACAGTCATGATTACTACAATATTGCAATAGTAAAACCATGGTTTATTTTCATAAGGGTTAAACAAATAGGGTGACAACATTAAATTTAAACATAAATGTATGCTTGGAATTTACTAATAAACTAGAAAACACCCTATCTTATATAACTTAATAAAAATATAGTGATAAAAAGCAGCAATACACAAAATTGCTTCAAAAAGAAGCCAAAGACCCTTCAAGGCTGTGAGGGGCTCAAGTGAATCAGTGAATCATTTATATAAATGTGACAGATCACTATCTCTCTCATGAAGGAGGAAGTGGGAGTCGGATAAACAATCCTACGTAAGTCTTTTTCAATACACTTTTCAGCGTAACACAACAATTTGCTTTTCAGCACAACATAAATGAACACACACACGATCACAGCTGCATGCATCTCTCTCCCTCCACTCCGGTGGTCTGGATTGCCCTTTTATCCCTCTCCAGGGATGACAGCCAATCATTACTGAAAATAATGATGTCATCAAAATAGGCAGCAGCGTAAGCAGCAGCGTAAGCAGCATGCGATCTGAGGATTCTGTCCATGAGCTGCTGAAACGTAGCCAGGGCCCTAAACAAACCTAACGGAAGCGTCACGAATTGGTGTAATCTGAATGGTGTGGAAAATGCTGTCTTTTCACGGGACATGGGAGTTAATAAAAAATGTAGAATAAAAGTGAGCCGCACCTAACCGATCGAGTATCTCATCAATCTGTGGCATCGGATACACATCAAATTTAGACACTGCATTGACTTTTCTATAATCCACACAGAACCGGACTGAGCCGTCACTCTTAGGAACCAGAAACACCGGGCTGGCCCAGTCACTGTGGGATTCTTCTATAACCCCCATATCCAGTATGGCCTTTAATTCTTCCCGAACCACTTCTTTTTTGTGTTTGGGTAATCGGCAGGGGCGATTGCATACCACTACCCCTGGGGTCGTTTCGATATGGTGCTCTATGACATTTGTACGACCGGGGAGAGGCGAGAACATATCGGAACACACTCCTTGCAACCTTGCAACCTCCGTGGCATGGGATGGTGAGAGGTGGTCTCCACAAGTGACAGGGGTGACACGGTCGATGACTTTTAAGTTCACCTCCGGCCCGAGCTCCTCCCTCTCCGGAACCACCATTGCCAAAGTCATGGGAACCACCTCTCTCCATAGTTTTAGGAGGTTGAGGTGGTAAATCTGATGTGCTCCACCTCTATACATTCGTTTCACCTCATAATCAATTTCCCCAACTCGCCGTGTGACCTCAAAGGGTCCTTGCCACTTGGCGAGTAATTTAGAGCTTGATGTGGGGAGCAATACAAGGACTTTATCTCCCGGTGTAAATTCCCATAGTCAAGTACCCCTATTATACAGCTGGCTTTGACGTTCTTGTGCCTGGAGCAAATTCTCCTGTGTTAATTGCCCCAGCGTGTGGAGTTTTGCTCTCAGGTCAAGAACGTATTGAATTTCGTTTTTTTCCCTCCTCCCAATTTTCCCATAGGACGTCGAGCACGCTGTGCGGTCGACGCCCATACAATAATTCAAATGGGGAGAACCTGGTGGAGGCTTGTGGGACCTCTCGCATTACAAATAATAGGGGCTCGAGCCACTTGTCCTAATTTCAAGCGTCTTCGTGCACAAACTTACGAATCATATTCTTTAGGGTCTGATTAAATCATTCGACCAAGCTGTCTGTTTAGGGGAGGTAAACGCTGGTACTAATCGATTTAATCCCCAATAATTCGTATAGTTTGCGTAGTGTGCATGACATAAACGTAGTGCCCTGATCAGTGAGGATTTCTTTCGGAATCCCCACTCTGGAGATCATTCTGAAGAGTGCCTCTGCAACACTACCTGCGAATGCCTGGCCAATAGAAACGGGCCATTAAATGGTTCAGTGTTTTTTCCTGCCCTAAGTGACGCACTATAGGATTATAATGGGCCGTCTGGTATAACATTTCCTGACGGCTCTTTGGTATTAACAAGTGGGTTGTATCCTCCTTTGTCTGAGTGTCCTGTGTCACTCAATACAACCGATCCTTGATAATCGAAAAATACAGGTATGATACAGGTCGAAGGCGTGCCTAATGGTTTCGTCTCGCGTCTGCTCCAGAGGGAAGTCCCTTGCAGGGAATCCTCTTAAGGGCTGGGGAAGCCAAGACTTCCCCCTCCCTTATGTCTTCCTGACGTGGAGCTGATGTAGACGGCCCTGGCACCGCCTCCCCAGCCAACGAATCACACACACTACATAAACCAATACACTTTGTTACAGGACTCATCCACACATATTCCCCTCAAGAAAGTTGTATATCCAGCCAATTCATACCCAAGATTAGTGGATGGGAGAGGTGGGGACTAACCGCAGCCTCGACCCTATGCTTTTGTCCCCGAAATTGAATAATGACTGTCACTAAAGGGTCATTTTGAACATCCCCGTGAACACACCTTACCTTCACCTGCCGGCCTGTGTCTAAAGCCTCGGACTGAACCAAGCATTGGTGAATGGAGGTTTGATTACAACCTGAGTCCACCAAGGCTTGGTATGTACCCCCTTAATACTCACAAGTATCCGGTACGCTCCTGCTCAATTGGGGGCAGACTGTGGCAGGTCGGGGATCTGGACCAATGTCTCCACCTCCATCGTGGGGCATCGGTCCCCATTCGGTGGCACTGGAACCACTCCGCTGGTGTACCAAGCTCTGTAGCACCTGCCAGTCCTCCACTTGAGCCTGAAAGAGCACCTGGAACTGCTGCTCCTGTTCCATACACAGCTCAAGCAGAGACTGATGTTGGGCTTGATGGATGCTGGCAAGGGTCTTGAAAACTTTGGCCAGCGGCGAGGACTCCATGACAGCATTTTCTTCCTCCTAAATTCGGCATCACTGTGACAGATCACTAGCTCTCTCGTGAAGGAGGAAGTGGGATGCCAGATAAACAATCCAACGTAAGTCTTTATTCAATACACTTTTCAGCATAACATAAATGAACACACACACGATCACTGCTGCGTGCATCTCTCTCCCTCCCCTCCGGTGGTCTGGACTGCCCTTTTATCCCTCTCCAGCTCTCACTGCAACACAAAATAGCTGATAGAGATCATTTTCCACAGGTGTCAATCGTTACCACTCTTCCTCTCCCGGCCTCGCTCTCTACAGACATTGCTTGGCCACACCCCTATCTCCACAATGAACTAGTTCATTTACGTGAACGGTAGTAGCGTCACTACTTTTACAGTAGTAAATACTGAGGTTACCATTCTACCTCATGTCTCTTTCTGTGTTCTATTGCAGAAAGAAAGTCATATGGGTTTGGAACAACATGGGGGTGAATAAATGATGACAGAATTTTAACATTAATTTTAAGCATGAATATATGGGCATGTGCTCTGCCAGTTAGTTATGCCAGTACTGTTGTGAGAAGCACCCACATGGCAGAGATACCCCAGTGGTCTCCTGCGTTCATGCCAGCGGAGTCAAACAGCGACAGGCCAATGAGTGAAATGGTTGGTGCAATGGTCAAAGGGCCAATGAAACGCATGAAGAGGCCAATGAGACCCGAGAATCCCACCAGCACTTGAAACAGGGAGCCCACCATGATGGACCCTTGAAGCTGTGCAGAAATGACAACAGAATCAAGACTTTGTGATTGTTTTAACTGGATAAGATCATCTGGGAAACTTCTAGTTCAACAGCATCTTTACCTCTATCTGTCCATCCAAATATACATACACTGTGCTGTCTTCCCAACATCAGAACAATACTGTGACACTCACCACCTGCATGCGGCTCTGCCAAACGTGGATGAACTCTGGTGAGGTGGTGTTCACCATACTGGCATTCTGTGTCCAGGCCGGACAGCTCCATTCAGGCATTGACAGAAAAGCCATGGAGGGTACTAGAAGAGTAAAAGTGCCACCCTGGAGAATGGGTAACCTACAGTAAAAAAGACAAGAACCTTGTGACCAACAGTCTGCACTCACAGAGGCACATTAAAAACATGATTTCTGCACTTATGGTTTACAGCATTTAATAGATCTCAGATGTGTGTTTTTCACAATCTTTTCAGTTCCTTCATTCAAACTATATACTGAAGATTCAAACTATTATGTTGTAAATAGTTTACAGTCTGTTTAAAATGAAAATGAAAATTCTTTATCATTACATGAAATGGGGAAAATCATATCATATCGTACAACTTTTAGACATTTATTTATTTAGCAGTCGCTTTTATCCAAAGAGACTGACAATAAGGATTCAACAGAAGTGATTCTTCTTAAGGAGACAGTAACATGAGAAGTGCTGCATACAAAGTTTAAATTTTACTAGATCAACCAATCAAAAAACAGCGTTTCAAATGGATACAACACAGGCATCAAATTTTAGCTAGCCTCGTATCCAACACTTTATTTTAACCCTAAAACGTTTTTTGTATCCTGGAAGATAGGAACATTAAAAGGTTGGGGAGAGGAGCAATGAGTGAGTTGGTCAAATTTTTGTGTTTAAAAGGGAGTTACTGCAAATACTGAGGACATGTGACTTTATATAAACTCTGGCATGAACTCACAATCTTTATCTCAAAGTAACATGGTTTCCGTCTTTCAGATGAGACCCGTCTTTCGGATGAGATGTTAAACCAAGTTCTTGACTCTCTGTGGTCATTAAAAATCCTAGGGCACTTCTCGTAAAAATTAGGGGTGTAACCCTAGTGTCCTGGCCAAATTCCCCCATTGGCCCTTCTCAATCATGACCTCCTAATAATCCCCCTCCATTAATTGGCTGCATCACTCTTCTCTCTCCTCCACCAACAGCTGGTGAGTGTACTGATGCACTATGGCTGCCATCACATCATCCAGGTGGATGCTGCACACTGGTGGTGGTTGAGGAGATTCCCCTGTTCATGTAAAGTCCTTTGAGTGTAGTGTCAGAAAAGCGCTATATAAATGTAACATTCATTCTTTTATTAATTCATTCATGGTAGCATTTTTTGAGAAGGCTCCGTTTATTAGTTCTGATTCACCTGTGCTGAGGGTTGACTTTCTCCTAAGGCTTTTCTCCCCAATTCAGACCTGTTACAATTCATTTAACGTAATTACTAATTTTCTTTTTAATAAATTATACTTTTGAGCAGTTATCCAACGTTTAATCTCCCTTATTGTGGTGGTTTATGGGCCAGCCATGACATGTTGTACACAAAAGTTAGATTACTTGAAATCATGGTTAAATTTAGGGTTAGGGGTAACACGTAGGGAAAATCGTATAAACATTGTTCATTGGTTCGTTTATTTTCTCTTTCTCACGTTTTATTGTACGATTAAGATTTTGCCATCTTGTACTATTTTTAGGACTTGTGATGAGACCAGGTTGGAGTGCCTTAACCCTCCATATCTTTAACTAACCTATCCTGTAGCAAGCACCTCAAACAATATGTTGTAGATAATTAACAGAGAAGATTTACAGTGATATGGCTTGATTGAAATCTTGTGAAACAGTTTATAATGCCTTTACTGTCCAATCAGGATTCAGATCTTTAGCTATTTCATGGCTCTTTTGTGAAGTCGTATCAAACAGCACATTTCAATCTGCCATCAACACAATTCTAAAGGACACTTACACAATGCATTTCAAACAGGATTAAGAGGTATTAATATTTTCTTGTGCAAGTTAAATATAGAGCTGAGACACCTGAGGAATGTGGATTTAAAGTCTGCTGAACTTCATTCTAATCAGATGGAAAATTCCAACCTAATCCTATTAAGATTTTCAGTTTCTGCAGGAATCAATCTGACCGAAGTGCCACAAACTTCTGCTGTACATCAGTGAAAGTCGAATTTAGATTCATCATGTTTGATTAGAAGAATGATCTCCTCTCTGATGCTGTTAAGGGAATATTCTGGTTTCAACACAAGTTAAACTCAGTCGACAGCATTTGTTACATAATGTTGATTACCACAGAAATGAATTTAAACTCATACCTCCTTTTCTATAAAAAAATCATAAATCTGTGTTTCAGTGAGACACTTACAATGGAAGTCAATGGGGTCAATCTGTAAACGTTAAAATATCAAATCAAAATCAAATCAAATCAAATCACATTTATTGTCACACAGCCATATACACAAGTGCAATGGTGTGTGAAATTCTTGGGTGCAGTTCCGATCAACATAGCAGTCGTGACAGTGATGAGACATATACCAATTTACAATAACAACAAATTAACACAACACAATTTAAAGTCTAATATACACATAATTACACTCAACAATATACAAATAATAACATACACTGTACAGTATACAATACGCACAATATAGATACACATTATTCAATAAAAATAAAATAGTATATATATTAGTATATATACAATGTACAGTAGGTTGTATTGTACTGTATTGACATTCAGGCTGTCGGTTGATAGTCAGTTGTTAAGACAGAATATAATATAATAATACTATAATTTATGACAGTCCGGTGTGAGATATAAGAGTAAGAGTAATAAAGTGCAGTGCTGATGTATTTTGATCGTGGGAGACCAAGAGTTCAGAAGTCTGATTGCTTGGGGGAAGAAGCTATCATGGAGTCGGCTGGTGCGGGTCCTGATGCTGCGATACCGCCTGCCTGATGGTAGCAGTGAGAACAGCCCATGGCTCGGGTGGCTGGAGTCTCTGATGATCCTCTGAGCTTTTTTCACACACCACCTGGTATATATGTCCTGGAGGGAGGGAAGCTCACCTCCGATGATGTGTCTGGCAGTTCGCACCACCCTTTGCTGTGCTTTGCGGTTGAGGGTGGTGCTGTTGCCGTACCAGGCAGAGATGCAGCCAGTCAGGATGCTCTCTACGGTGCAGGTGTAGAACCGTGTGAGGATGTGGCGGTTCATTCCAAACTTCCTCAGCCGTCTCAGGAAGAAGAGGCACTGGTGAGCCTTCTTCACAACGGCCTCAGTGTGGATGGACCATGTGAGTTCCTCAGTGATGTGGACACCCAGGAACTTGAAGCTGCTGACTCTCTTCACTGGTGCTCCATTGATGGTGATTGGACTGTGTTCTCTGTCTTTTCTTCTGAAGTCCACCACAAGCTCCTTTGTCTTACTGACGTTGAGGGAGAGGTTGTGCTCCTGACACCAGTGTGTCAGAGTGTGCACCTCCTCTCTGTAGGCTGTTTCATCATTGTCAGTGATCAGACCTACCACCGTCGTGTCATCAGCAAACTTAATGATGGCATTGGAGCTATGTGTTGCCACACAGTCATGTGTGTACAGGGAATACAGTAGTGGGCTGAGAACACAGCTGTTTAAGCCCGGAGTTTCTCATCTAGCTTGGAGGGCACTATGGTGTTGAATGCTGAGCTGTAGTCTACAAACAGCATTCTCACATAAGTATTCCTTTTTTCCAGGTGGGAGAGAGCAGTGTGTATTGTAGATGCAATGGCATCATCAGTGGAGCGGTTGTTGTGGTAAGCAAACTGCAATGGGTCAAGAGAGAGAGGCAGCACAGAGCAGATGTAATCTCTGATTAGTCTCTCAAAGCATTTGCTGATGATGGGGGTCAGAGAAACAGGACACCAGTCATTTAAGCAAGTTATTTTTGATTGTTTTGGAACAGGCACAATGGTCGATGTTTTAAAGCATGTGGGGACTACAGACAAAGAGAGGGAAAGGTTGAAAATGTCTGTAAAAACACCAGCCAGCTGGTTCGCGCACGCTCTGATGACACGGCTCGGAATGCCGTCTGGGCCCGCGGCTTTGCGGATATTCACCCGTCGGAAGGATCGGGTTACATCCGCTACAGAGACAGAGAGTGAACTAACCTCTGTAGCTTCGGCCGCGAGCGCTCTCTCCACGAGGGTGGTGTTATTTCCCTCAAAACGAGCATAAAAAGTATTTAGCTCATCTGGGAGAGAGGCAGCGGTGTTCATGGCAGAGTTTTTATTAGTTTTCAAAGTCCATGATGATGTTAATTCCCTGCCACATGCTTCTAGAGTTGGTGGTGTTAAACTGTCCTTCAATCTTGTTCCTGTACTGATGTTTTGCTGTTCTGATAGTTTTTCGGAGGGCATAACTGGCTTGTTTATGCTCCTCCGCGTTCCCGGAATTAAAAGTGGAGGTCTGCACATTAAGTGTCACGCAAACATCGCTATTAATCCATGGCTTCTGGTTCGGATAGATCAGTATTGTTTTGGTCGGAATGATGTCCTCTATGCACTTTCTGATAAAACACGTTACACTATCAGTGTAAAGCTCGATGTCATCATCAGAGGCGGACCGGAACATCTCCCAATCCGTGTGATCAAAACAGTCTTGTTGCGTAGAGTCTGATTGGTCTGACCAGCACTGGATCATTCTGAGGGTGGGTGCTTCCTGTTTCAGTTTCTGCCTGTAAGCGGGCAGAAGCAGAATGGAAGAGTGGTCCGATTTGCCAAATGGTGGGCGGGGGAGGGATTTGTAGCCATCCCAGAAGGGAGAGTAGCAATGGTCCAAAACCCGGTCCCCTCGTGTGTTAAAACTAATGTGTTGGTGGTATTTTGGTGCGACTGATTTGAATCTGGCTTTGTTAAAGTCCCCGGTCACAATGAACGCAGCCTCAGGGTGCACGGTTTCATGTTTGCTTATAATCCCGTACAGTTCCTTGAGTGCCCGGTCTGTGGCGGCTTGTGGCGGGATGTACACAGCTGTGATAATGACCGCTGTGAATTCCTTCGGTAGCCAGAATGGTCGACACAGAAGCATGAGAAGTTCCAGATCAGGAGAGCAGAAAGACTTGATAGAATGTACGTTCCTCTGATCACACCAGGATTTGTTGGTCATAAAACATACACCACCACCTCTGGTTTTACCTGAGAGGTCTTTCGCTCTGTCCGCTCTGTGCACGGAGAACCCCGCGGGTTCAATGGCTGAGTCTGGAATCTCAGCAGACATCCAAGTTTCTGTAAGGCAGATAATGCAGCAGTCCCTTCTATCTCGTTGGGAAGAGATCTGCGCTTTCAGCTCGCAGAGCTTGCTATCCAGAGACTGAATATTTGAAGGTAGAATACTGGGTAGCGGGGGTCAATTTGCACGGCGTCTTACTCTGATGAGAACGCCGGCTCTGTTTCCCCTTTTCCTCATGCATTTCCGCGGCCGGGCAGACCAGACAAAGGGCTCCGCTGCCGTGTTTGTAAACAGCGGGTCAGCATTGAGGAATTTGAATGTCCGGTTTACGGTGCGTAATTGCAGAATGTCCAAAAGTGTTTGTCTGTCATAGACAATAAGGCAGACAACATCCAAGACAAAAAACATAAGAATTGTAAACAAAACAAACAAAGCACTTCCATGTTGTGTCGGAGCTCACAACGCAGCAGCCATACTCGGCGCCATCTTGAGTCACAATGTGTGTGTTAACATGATTTTACTGTGATAAAATCACTTACTAACTGCATCTGTGTTAAGTTATAGCCAATTTTACAACTTAGTTGCCATGACGATGTAACGCCTAACCCTAACCCTGAATCTCTAAAATGATTTAAACAAATAATGATTTAAACATCTTTACAGTTTAAATAATACACAAGTTTTAACAGAAGAATTAATGTAAGTGCTTTTATTAAATTATAAGTTCACATTTCTGTCTTTAAACCCTCCAAAAATTGACCCCATTGACTTCCATTGTAAGTGTCTCACTGAAACACAGATTTGTGCTTTTTTAAAGAAAAGGAGGGACGAGTCAAAATCAGTGTTGGTTGTAATCAACCTTATGCCACAAATGCTGTCGATTGAGATTAACTTGTATTGAACCTGGAATATTCCTTTAAGACTCATTAGATCTGTCGAGTTAGTAAAGCAGGACGTCTTATGCCGGTTATTCAGGTCAACCAGCAGAAGAACACAACAGGGTTTCAGACTAAAACATCCAGAGATGCTGAAAACATTGCCACATTATTCATACATTTCTAGGTCAGTGAACTCTTCTATTGAACGTTTGGACGTTTGGATTGCATTCCCGTGAGATGCTTCACTCTTGCACATAAGCCACTATTTTTCATTAAAGGAGAAAAACATGAAGTCCTGGTTTAAAAAAAAAAAAAGTTAAACAATCAAAAAAGAGAAAAAAAACTCAAATCTTCTTAAAAGAGTGTCTCTAAAGTATGTAAAATCTAAGTATCAGAGATCTATATAGTGAGCGCACCTTCTATTTTTGGATTTAGAGACTTTCAAATTTAGGCAATTAGGCAAACGTATTCCTCATGTGTCATGTTGAATTACACCATCTGCTAAATTAATAAATGTAACGGAAAACAGCAATCACTCTTATCTTCTTCTCACTGCTGTGATTTCTTTCTTTCTTTCATTAGACTTTACAATTATCTCTGCCTATGTTCACCTATGCTTAATCTTAAATTATCCTTTTTGACAAGTCAAATCATTTTATTTGTATAGTGCTTTTCACAACACATATCGTTTCAAAGCAGCTTTACAGAAAATCATGCATTAACAGAAAATGAAAGTCTATAAAGTCTCATTGTGTAGTTTGATTAAATATGATTGTAAATTGTGTATAGAAATTAAATTACTTTGGCAAGGAACACAAAACTCCATAAGATGTTTATTAATGGAGAAAAATAACCTTGGAAGAAACCAGACTCACTGTGGGGGCCAGTTCCCCTCTGACTAAACAACATGAATATAATGGCAACATTACTTATTTATGTGCAGTGAAGGTCATGGGTTAAAATTATTAAACTAAGTAAGTGTTAAGAGCCAGTGTTTAAACAAAGATTTTGTATGAACTGTAAGATTAATGACTAATGTCTTTGAAGTTCATCCTGGATTAACTGCAGAAGTTCACATAGATGCATTGTCCTTTGTTAGTTGGCTGATGAAGGCTTTTGTTGGCAATTAATTGATAGTCTATGCATTAAATTTCAAGAGTGTAGTCCATGGTGATGCAGGCACAGATCAATGAGGTGCATCGCAGTTCAACCGGCAGGCCATTTCGGTGAGGTTAGATGAGGTCCATCCTAAGTACAAGGTTCAGGCAGTGGCATATGAAGTATCTGATGTCTTACAGTTGGAGTTGGAGTTGGCTTCAGTTCATCCTCTGAAGTCCATCATAAAAGACTGAAGTGATATCTGGCTGCACCAGCTGTAGTTTTGTCATCATCACTCAGCGACACGTAACAGTGGAGTCCAACATCAAGCAGGAACGGAGCTGGATCTGGCCGGTTCTGGTAACCTCGGGATATGAATCCCATGGTTTCGACATGGAAACAAATTGAGTAATAGTAGCATAGATGCCATTAAATTTTATGCAGAGTTATAGATTATGAGAAATGTTTCTGGTTCTGGCAGACCTAACTAAAGCAGCCTAATTGTGAGTTGATGGATAAATTAGGTGTATGTCTGGCTAAATAGATGAGTCTTTAGTCTAGACTTAAACTGAGTGAGTGTGTCTGCATCCCGAACAGTGTTAGGGAGATTATTCCATAGTTTAGGAGCCAAATAGGAAAAGGATCTACCACCTTTTGAGGATTTTGATGTTCTAGAAATTATTAACAAGCCAGAATTTTGTGATCGTAATGAACGTGATGAAATATAGCATGTCAGAAGGTCACTTAAATACTGTGGAGCTAGACCTTTCAAAGCTTTGTATGTAGTTAACAGAATTTTTAAATGAATATGAAATTTAACAGGTAGCCAATGTAAAGATGATAAAATGGGCCTAATATGATAATATTTCTTGGTTCTAGTCAGCACGCTGGCTGCTGTTGAATGCTTGTCAACAAATATTGGAAATTTGATTTTCAAAGGACAGATTGGTATTAAATATAACACCCTTCACTGTAGAAGACGACGTAACAGTACATCAGTAGAGAGTCAAATTATATTTTAGCTGCTTATTTTTAGAGGTTTTTGGTCCAATAATTAGTACCTCTGTTTTGTCGGAATTGAGTAGAAGGAAATTTCTGGCCATCCAATCTTTGATTTCACAGACACACTGCTAATTTGGGGAATTGTAAAATTTCATCGGTATCGTCGGCATAACAGTGGAAACTTATTCCATGATTCCTGATAATATCTCCCACAGGAAGCATGTATAAGGAGAAAAGCGAGGCCTTAAAACTGATCCCTGTGGCGATCTATATTTAACTTTTGTTTGATTTGACAATTTCTTGTTTACACAGACAATGTGGTAGCTAAGTCTGCTAAATAGTACCTAAACTATGCTAATGCATGTCCACAAATGCCAACATAATTCTCAAGCCTATTCAAGAGAATGTCGTTATCTATGGTGTCAAAGACAGCACTAAGATCTAAAAGCACTAGAAGAGAAATGCAGCCGCAATCAGATGATAAAAGCAAGTCATTTGTAACTCTGATAAGCGCAGTCTCTATACTGTGATAGGGCCTAAATCCTGACTGAAATTGTTCATATATACCATTTCTCTGCAGAAATAAACATAGCAGGACACAACCTTGTTTTCGACATAAATAGTAGATTTGAAATCGGTCTGTAATTAGCCAATTCTCCAGGATCAATTTGTGGTTTCTTAATAAGCAGTTTGGTAACTGCCATTTTATAGTTTCTTGGGACATGTCCTAAGGATAGTGAAGAGTTAATAATATTAAGAAGAGGTTCCGAGATTCCAGGAAATACCTCTATTAAGAGCTTAGTTGGTATTGGATCTAACATACCTTTAAGATGGCTCTGCAGATGGCCACCTCGGTGGGGAGCTCTCCAATTCTTTTGTTGTTTTTGCTTGTTTGTCCTGTGTTTAGTAATCTTTTTCCAATCAGTTTTACCAGGGATGAACTGCTGAACATTCGGCAGCATATACCAGACAATCTTTTCCCAGTTTTTGACTATTCGGACGCTTTGCTGGACATTTTAGTCGGAGGCACAGCTGTGCTGTTCAAGAGACGCAGGCGAGGGAGACGAGCTGGCGCGCTAGTCAAGCTCTGTCGGTGCGACTTTCGAACAGAACTGCCGAGTATTCATCTAGCAAATCACCACTCTCTTCCTAACAAAACGGACAAACTACATCTCCTCACCCATACAAACAAGGACTTTTCAACCTCTGCTGCCTTGTGCTTCACAGAAACCTGGCTGAGTGAAGCCATTCCGGACAGCACGTTACATCTGCTGGGCTTTCAGCTGTTCGGAGCGGATCGCATCGCGGATGTAACAGGGAAAACGAGAGGTGGTGGAACATGCTTTTACATCAATGAAGGTTGGTGTACAGATGTAACAATGTTAAAGAAGATATGCTGTCCTAATCTGGAGGTGCTCTTTATTAACTGTAAGCCTTTCTACTCACCGTGGGATTTTTCCTCATTTATTCTGGTGAGTGTTTATATCCCACCACACGCGTGCGTGAATGTCACGTTGCAACAGCTGGCTGATCAAATCACAGACACAGAACAACAATACCCGGACTCAGTTATTATTATTCTTGGGGATTTTAACAAAGCAAACCTCACATGGCAACTGCCCAAATGCAAACAGCACATTACATGCCCAACCAGAGACAGAAATATACTGGATCATTGCTACACAACAATAAAGGATGCATATCGCTCTGTCCCTAGAGCAGCTTTGGGACTCTCTGATCACTGTCTGGTTCATCTTCTTCCAACCTACAGGCAGAAACTAAAATCTGCTAAGACTGTAAAGAGCTGGACCAATGAAACAGAGCTGGAACTACAAGCCTGCTTTGACTGCACTGATTGAAGTGTTTTTGTGGCTGAAGACACCAATCTGGATGAGCTTACAGATACTGATACATCATATATCAGTTTCTGTGAGGATATGTGCATTCCTACTAGGACATGTTTAACATACAACAATGACAAACCATGGTTTACAGCAGAACTCAGGCAGCTTTGTCAGGCCAAAGAGGATTCTTACAGAGGTGGGGATAAAGTCTTGTACAATCAGGCCAGGAACACACTGAATAAGGAAATCAGAGTGGCTAAAAGAAGATACTCTGAGAAGCTGAAAAACAAGTTTTAAGCTAACCACCATGCATCAGTGTGAAGTGGCATGAAACAACTTACGAATTACAGGACTCTTGCCCCCAACACTGTAGGGGACCAACATCTGGCTGACGACTTGAATGTGTTCTACTGTAGATTTGAAAGGCTCAATTTCACACCCCACACCTGCACACCCCACACATTTCACGCCGCATCATGGCTGACCCTGCACTCCGACCCCAGCTTAGCTGGGATATGTGAAAAAAAGAATTTCACTGTATATGAGCAAATGCATAATGTGTGATAAATAAATATAATTATAATTATTCATTTATAAATTGTTATGTTTGAGATCTCCCCAGAGTGGCTCGATGATATTAAGGTCAGGAGACTGTGATGGCCACTCCAGAACCTTCAACTTTTTCTGCTGTAACCACTGGAGGGTCAGCTTGGCCTTGTGCTTAGGGTCATTGTCGTGCTGGAATGTCCAAGAGCATCCCATGCGCAGCTTTCGTGCAGAAGAATGCAAATTGTCTGCCAGTATTTTCTGATAACATGCTGCATTCATCTTGCCATCAATTTTCACAAGATTCCCTGTGCCTTTAGAGCTCACACACCCCTAAAACATCAGTGAGCCACCACCATACTTCACAGTGGGGATGGTATTCTTTTCAATATAGGCCTTGTTGACCCCTCTCCAAACATAATGCTTATGGTTGTGACCATAAAACTCTATTTTGGTCTCATCACTCCAAATTACAGTGTGCCAGAAGCTGTGAGGCATGTCAAGGTGTTGTTGGGCATATTGTAACCAGGCTTTTTTGTGGCACTGGTTCAGAAAAGGCTTCTTTCTGGCAACTCGACCATGCAGCTCATTTTTGTTCAAGTGTTGTTGTATTGTGCTCCTTAAAACAACCACACTGTCTTTTTCCAGAGCAGCCTGTAGTTCTCCTGAGGTTACCTGTGGGTTTTTCTTTGTATCCCGAACAATTCTTCTGGCAGTTGTGGCTGAAATCTTCTTGGTCTACCTGACCTTGGCTTGGTATCAAGAGATCCCTGAATTTTCCACTTCTTAATAAGTGATTGAACAGTACTGACTGGCATTTTCAAGGCTTTGGATATCTTTTTATATCCTTTTCCATCTTTATAAAGTTTCATTACCTTGTTACGCAGGTCTTTTGACAGTTCTTTTCTGCTCCCCATGGCTCAGTATCTAGCCTGCTCAGTGCATCCACGTGAGAGCTAACAAACTCATTGACTATTTATACACAGACACTAATTGCAATTTAAAAAGCCACAGGTGTGGGAAATTAATCTTTAATTGCCATTTAAACCTGTGTGTGTCACCTTGTGTGTCTGTAACAAGGCCAAACATTCAAGGGTGTGTAAACTTTTGATCAGGGCCATTTGGGGGATTTCTGTTATCATTATGATTTAAAAAGGAGCCAAACAACTATGTGATAATAAATGGCTTCATATGATCACTATCCTTTATGATATTTTCAAAATCAATGCCAAAATTTCACAATTTCTGCCAGGGTATGCAAACTTTTGAGCACTGCAATACAGTACTGTGCAAAAGTCTTAGGCATATATGATGTTTCATAAAAACATTCATCTTAGATGGTTATTTATATCTTCAGCTTTAGTGTGTCAATAGGAAATATACCTTTTAGACTCCCAAAAGTTGCTTTTCCAAATAGAATAGAACAGTAGAACAGAGAGCCCTGCAACAGATGGAATGGCCCCCACAGAGCCTCCCACTAAACATTGAGTCAGTCTGGGACTGTCTATCTATCTATCTATCTATCTATCTATCTATCTATCTATCTATCTATATATATATATTCCCTTATTGTGTATTCTATATATACTTTATTTTCTGTTCAATTTGTATTTTGTTTTTATATTTCTATTTATTTTTTTTATTTTTTTTCTTATTATTATCTCTGTCTGTTGCTGTATTGTATTGTTTACTGGAAGCTCCTGTCACCAAGACAAATTCCTTGTATGTGTAAGCATACCTGGCAATAAAGCTGATTCTGATTCTGATGTTGTGGCTTTTGATTTTTTGATACGTTTTGTTAGCGCTTCATGACCTATTACAGCGAAGTATTGAAGTTGCTTGTGAGGAAAATTATGGGACACTGTTTTCTGGGGTGCTGTGACAGTTGATTGCATAATTTTATTTCTGATTATTTCAATTTTATCAGTAAAGAAATTAATGAAGTCATTATTATTGTGTTGCGATGGAATATCTGGTTCAGATGAGGCTTTACCTTCAACCAATTTAGCCACAGTACTGAATAAACACCTAGGATTGCTGTGGGTATTTTCTATGAGTTTGCTAAATATGCTGACCTGGCAGCTTTTAGTGCCTTTCTGTAGCTACAGACACTATCCTTCCATGCACCGCAAAATACCTCTAATTTTGTATTCTTCCACTTGTGCTCCATTTTCTGAGCTGCTCTCTTGAGAGCATGAGTGTGATCATTGTACCATGGTGCGGGGCTTTTTTCTTTAATTTTCTTTAATCTAATGGGGCACTATCAAGAGTGCTAGAAAAGACTGTATTTATATTTTCTTTTATTACAAGTTCTTCAAGACTTTTTGTCTAACTGAGTATGTGAGACAATTCTTGAAGATTGTTAGTGAAGCTATCTTTAGTGGTCGAAAGAATAGTTCTACCTGAATGATAGCGTGGTGTAGATTGAGTGACATTAGCTGATCGCAGCAAACAAGAGACGAGGTAATGATCTGAGATGTCATCACTCTGCGGCAGAATGTCTATAGTATCAACATCAACTCCATATGACAGAATTAAATCTAGCGTATGATTATGGTGATGAGTTGGTCCTGTCACATTTTGTCTGACTACAAGAGAGTTGAGAATATTGATACATGCTAATCTCAACTTGTCATTTTCATTATCTCTGTGAATGTTAAAGTCACCAACAATTAAAGCTCTATCTACAGTAACTACTAGATCAGATAGAACATTTGCAAATTCACCAAGGAAACCAGTAATGGCAAAAAAAAACATACCATTTTTATTTATATCTGTTGGTGTCACATTGAGCATGATTAGTTCAAAAGACTTAAACTTATATCCTGTCCTCTGAGTAACACCAAAAACTTCACTGTAAATTGTAGCAACACCTCGTCCTCAGCCCTTCAGATGAGACTCATGTTTATAACAATAACCTGGGGGAGTAGATTCATTTAAACTAATATATTCATCTGGTTTAAGCCAGGTTTCAGTCAAACAGAGCGCATCCAAACTATGATCTGTAATAATTTCATTTACAATTAGTGCTTTGGTAGAAAGTGATCTAATGTTTAGTAGCCCTGGTTACCAAGTTTGACCTTAATCAAATTTTTTCTAAATTATTTAGTGAGTGTTTTGTGTTTGGTAGTTCGGGGAACAGACACAGTCTCTATATGATATTTAGGTTATACACTCTCTATGTGTTGTAGTTTATCTGACCTGTGAGACGTCTCAAGGCAGCTAGCAGACGTTCGGATTAACCAGTTTGTCTGCTTCCTGACCTGGGCTCCAGTTAGTCAAATACTATCACTATTAAGACTATGAACCAAATTACTAGAGAGGAGAGCGACACCTTCCCTCTCTTTAGCAGGTCAGGTCTACCCAAAAAACTCTTCCAATTGTCTATAAATCCTATGCTGTTCTCCGGACACCATTCAGACATCCAGCCGTTCAGTGACACTAATCTACTATAAACCTCATCACCACAACGAGCAGGGAGGGGGCCAGAGCATATTACAGTGTCTGACAACATTTTTCAAGTTCACACACCTCTTTAACATTATCTCTAGTGATCTCCAACTGGCGAAGCCGGACATCGTTAGTGCCGACTTGAATAACAATTTTAGGAAATCTATGTTTAGCATTAGCCAGCACTTGTAAATTTGTTCTTATGTCAGACGCTCCGGCACATTAAATGCATTTAACAATAGTGGCTGGATTCTCTATTTCCACGTTCCTTACAATAGAATCAGCAATAACAAGGGCTCTTTCAACATGATTCTCAGTGGGTGCATCACTGAGTGGGGAGAATCGATTGGAAACCCTAACAGTAATGGGAGAGTGGTGTCGCTTTGCTGAGCGAGTATGCCACCAAAACATCACCCAAATGCCCTGCTGCGGTGGTTCTACAGCTGGAACCAAAGTTTGTGTGTTGCTCACTGTACTACCCGCATCCGACACAGTATCTACCGGCTTCTCTTTCTCACTGACCTCCACTAGTGTTCGGATGTGTGTCTCTAACTCATGATACTTCTCCATCAGCTTGACTAATTCCTTACATTTATCACATGTAAATCCCTCACTGCTGACGGAAGAAGCTTAGTAAACATGTGGCATGCAATGCAGGAATAAATAACATGAGCAGATGCCATGACATACTGCACTTGTTTGTTGTTGTTGTTGTTGTTGTTATGGTTGTTCTTGAGCGGTGAGGGTTTGAGATTGATGTGATTCGATGTGGTTCCTAATTAGCTGATGTTTGAGATTGATGCAATAATCCATGTAAAACAGAGTGGAGAAAAGAAGAAATGCAGTCGAGATGCGAGATGTAGACAAGCGGGAAAAAAACTACTCTGCGATCCACGCACAACTTACCACGTGCCCCATTGAGAGCGAGAACTACTAATTGCGACCACGAGGAGGTTACCCCATGTGACTCTACCCTCCCTAGCAACCGGGCCAATTTGGTTGCTTAGGAGACCTGGCTGGAGTCACTCAGCATGCCCTGGATTCGAACTCATGATTCCAGGGGTGGTAGTCAGCGTCAATACTCACTGAGCTACCCAGGCCCCGATGATCAGAATCTTTAAACATTTGCACTAGTTTAAAAGACACCTCATCACAATGACTCTCCACACGTGATTACATAACGTCCCCCACTGAGTATCGGCTTTGGATTTTTGTCATGGTTTCGGTATTCTGACGTCAAAATCTGTTCCCTGTGAATAACACTGTTTTTCCTAGACTGAGTTATGTAAGGAAGCATACCTCACTCCAAACGTGACCTGCAGTAAAGTGCACAACCCCGACACGAAGAAAATGGTGCTGATGAGGTGACTCTGAGTGAGTCCATCGTGCTGTAGACACAAACCCTGAGACAGGATCAGAGGAATGGCGATAATGCCACCAAACGCTGTGAGACAGTGCTGTCAGAGAGAAGAGAAGAGACATGATCACGTGCATGACACAGTCTGTGTATAATGGAACTGGTCACGTTTATTTAACAGTGCTGGCAAATACAGTAATCAATGATCCATTCGGCATGTCAATCATGTTTCATGGGAAGTTTTGCACACAGCACTCACTTGAATCCCCAAAATGATGCAAAGGTACCATGGTGGGATATCTGTGACACAATATGCTAGTTTGTCACCATCTCCCTCCTCTGAAAAATCATCGTTTCCATTTTTATTCTCTGGCAACTCACAGAAGCGGTCCGCACCGTCACCCTACAGTCAAAGGAAAGTACAGCAAAAAAAAAAAAAAGATAAAAAAAACAGATAAATTAATTACCTAGTAATTTACAGTAATATCTCAATCGACAACCTTTCATGATTTAATTAATTTCACATGGCACATATAAATATTATTCAATTTCCTCTTCATTCAACTGATTCTGCAAGGAAAAAGAGTAAAAACCTCAGGGAGACGTCTCTAGGATTTGTATAGCAAGTTGTATTGGATTAAAATTCCTGCTAAATGCTAAAAATTCGCCATCAAATGTGCACTGATGTAAAAGCGATGAGGGTGTTAGAAAGTCTGTTATAGCTACCAATATTTTTTGCTTATCATATAAAAGAAAGAGAAACTCAAAGTTGCATGATACGCCATTATATACATTTTATGGCTCTTAGAGATAAACACACACATGCATTATCCTCCAGTTACACATTCCAGTCACTGAAGCATGACCACCGTAACAAATAGATGAAAAAGAGTCACTTTATTCACTGTGATAACAATCTGTGTTCAGGGTTGGGGAGTAACGGGATACATGTAACAGGATTACGTATTTAAAATACAAAATATAAGTAACTGTATTCCACTACAGTTACAATTTAAATCATTGGTAATTAGAATACAGTTACATTCAAAAAGTATTTTGATTACTGAAGAGATTACTTTGCATTTTATTGTCATTTGTTTCATTTAATATTTAGTCCTTTCAGATGGAAAACATTTATACATATAAATGATGCGATCCAAAGTGCATTTGAACAGCAGTGAAACACTTTCTTATGATGTGTTACATTCATACGAGCAGACAGAGAAGAACGTTTGAAGTAAGTTTGGAGCAGAAGAAATACAAATAAACTTTGTGTAAATTGTCAGCTTTATGCTAAGATAAAATGCTATTTCTAGACATTTTACATGCACGTGTTACCAGACACGATCATATTTATTTATCAAGAAAATTCACGTTGGATCATAATTTCTTTTTTTCTAGTAAGACCTTTGATATGAGGGCAAAAATCATATTCTTGATAATAATTTTCCTGTAAAAATATATAAAATCCTTAAAACAGGATCAATTTGATTGATCTTGTTTTAGAAACAACACTGCATGAGATATTTGGGTTTTTCAGAGAATGTATTTTTAACATGTGTATTTTGTCTTCTGTACTGGCAGAGGTTCTTATAGTCAAAACAAGCGAAAAAATCTACCAGTGCTGAAGAAGTAATCCAAAGTATTTAGATTACATTACTAACCTTGAGTAATCTAACAGAATACATTAAAAATGACATTTTACAGCATGTATTCTGTAATCTGTAGTGGAATACATTTCAAAAGTAACACTCCCAACCCTGTGTGATTTTTACAGCTGTGTGTTTTTACAGATCTTATAACCAGTCTGAGATAACAGGAAGGTCTGCACAATGAAAACATCCATAATCATATATGTTAATGTTCCTATATTAAATCTGTAAATAAAGAGAAATGATCACACACATTTTATAGCTGTCTTTTATGGATCTTATAACCTCAGATTGACATAACAATATGGAAGATTTACATAATAAAAACAAGACCCGTTACACACCAATAATCATATAATCCATGTTCCCATGATAAATCTTTAGACTTCCTGTAAGACTCATCATTAAAATAATATTAATTTACTCACAGTAAATGCGTAGTTGTCCAGCCCATTACTCGTCTTCTCTGGAGCCATGACTGTGTGTGTGTGTGTGTGTGTGTGTGTGTGTGCGCGCGCTGGACTCAAGAGAACATGTACAATCCTCAATGACAATTCTAAAGAGAGAGAGAGAGGGAGAGAGAGAGGGAGAGAGAGAGAGGGAGAGAGAGAGAGAGAGAGAGAGAGAGAGAGAGAGAGAGAGAGAGAGAGAAAGGGAGGGAGAGGGAGAGGGAGAGAGGGAGAGAGAGAGAGAGCGAGGGAGAGGGAGAGAGAGAGGGAGAGAGAGGGGGAGAGAGGGGGAGAGAGAGAGAGAGAGGGAGAGAGAGAGAGAGAGAGAGAGAGAGAGAGGGAGAGAGAGAGAGAGAGAGAGAGAGAGAGGGAGAGGGAGAGAGAGAGAGAGAGAGAGAGAGAGAGAGAGAGAGGGAGAGAGAGGGAGAGGGAGAGAGAGAGAGAGAGGGAGAGGGAGAGGGAGAGAGAGGGGGAGAGAGAGAGAGAGAGAGAGAGAGAGAGAGAGAGAGAGGGAGAGGGAGAGAGGGAGAGAGAGAGGGAGAGAGAGAGAGAGAGAGAGAGAGTTAGTTCAGGACAGTGTGAAAAAGAAAGGACATGTAAGAGGGGCAGAGACACGAGACCGGGGTTTGGGCCGCTACTGTTGATTGTGAATGCGATGTGAGCCATCAGCTGCTCATGTGAACTCCATTACAGCAGCACTAACAGGCAGCTGACCAGAGACACATGCTGCTGCTGGAGGAGTAATACACACTCATACACATTCATGTGCACCAATGCAGTTACATACAGATTAATACTCGTGTAATGCACTTCGTTTCGCTCGCTCATTCTCACCTTATCTTTTCTCTGTCTCTTTCTGTGTCATTAGTCTTTTATATATAAAAAAAAGCAAAATAAATATGTCAAGGTAAGACTCTGTTTACATGTTTGAATAATTGCAGGGTTTGCATAGTTGTTCTGTGTGCTTTCTTAGTAACTTTTTACTTAAAATACTATGCAATAAGATTAGCATTTACATACATTAATGGACTGGTCAGATGTTTTATCCAAATCTTCTAATAGTGCCTAGTAAAGAGTTAAGCGGTATGACTGTTCCCTGGTTAACTTGTAACTAACAGCTCATCTGAATAAACTCTATTTGTCAGCAGCCTGGCAAATTAATTACAAAAGTTTGTTTTCTCTAGCAGTGGTTTTGCTCAAACACCTTGTTCAAAACTGTCACACAAGTATTTTAATGAATCATAACATCTGTTGGGGAAACACAATAACAGCACACTGTTGTGCATTCAGACGAGGGTCAGCTACAGTATATAATGAAGATTGATCAGGTTAGGTGATCAGCTGTATGATGACGGTAGATTGGAACATTTATTTTGGAGAAAGTGGTCACATGTGCTTTATATTAATACAATAATATTTTTGTATGTGACCTTTTCCATTTGTGCTGTTTCATGCATAGTTTTTTGTTTCCTTGTTGTTCTACAGTTTAAATTGTGCTGATAAGCCTGTAATAGGCTTTATATTGGCAAGATCACATTGTGACAACTTACCCCATATACAGTACATATGACAACATGCCCCTAACAGTTTTTTTTCCTCAATAACAGTGGAAATGTTATGAACTTATACAAAAATGGATTTTCATAAATAACCCTAACTGTGAGAAATATTGACTGGATTAAAATCTAGCTCTGTTCTCCCATATCATTTCTTTAGTATTCCACATGGTTGTACTGCAGAGAATTGTGAAGGATATCATTTGATTTTACATTCTTGCAAGCTCTCTAATTGAGGCCAACGTAAAACTCCCTAAATATTATTATCACATGCTTCTCATTCTGTAGATTCATGTTCAACAGTGAGAGGACAAACCTAATCATCCAATCACTCCTTCATCTAGAGATCTGATCCCTGTGACCTTCATCTCAGAACATTTCATTCATTATATCAAGGCATGTTGTTACCTTAAAGGACATTCCACAGATGTGAATCATTCAGTGTGTTGACAGTCTGTCAGCAGTTAATGATTGTGGAAGGAGGAACATAAAGACGTTTTCTAGATAGACTCACTACACACACTCATAGAGACTGATGCCAAGGACCCACAATATAATTATCCCCTTGCAAGGACCTCCTTCCTAAAATATAAAGGCATCTGTGCATTTCATGTATAAAGACCCTTTTGTAGTGTATGAAAAATAATAAACATGATACAGTATTATAGAACAACATGTTGTTTCTAAACAGAAACTTAAATGCACAATATTAAGTTAACAGCATGTATTTTTTGTCCACTAAATATTTTATAGAATTCATTTTTTCCCATTAGAGTTAATTTTTATTTCAAATGTATTTTATTTGTCAGATGTTCCCCTGCTTTATATTTATGATGTAACTGATATAGGTGTGCCGCAGAGAGTCGAGTGAAATCACGTGCCGTCTGGTGAAGAACAGACTTGTTTCCTGTTTCCTCTATAATGTCCTCAGACACGCTTCATTCCAGTGTCTCATGTCACACTGTACAGTGAAATCTGTCATGTTCAGTGTTACATTCTGTTTCCGTGTGGCAGAGACTAAATGAATTACAGTATCTTCAATTATCTTTTGATCAATGATTGCTGTAATTGCAGTAGACACACTGTAACAGTGATTTACCACGGCAGGAACATACGGATTATAATTTACCGCTCAGCCGTTCTGAAAGACATTAGTTCTTTAAAGTGTCTTCATAGTTCACATGAAGGACACAACACATAGCTCAGAGAATGTGGCCTGTGACATCAGTGGATTTATAGTTACTTTTCTAACTAGTAAAATTAATCTGCTGGATTTTCACTTTTTTGTTGAATAATATTGATTACCACAAAAAATACTTTCTTCTCATCCCTCCTTTAAAAAAAAAAAAAGAGAGAAAAAAAATCGAGCTTACAGTGAGTAGTTGGGTATGATTGGATTACAAAGTAATTAGTTACTGTAATCTAATTACGTTTAGGAACAAAAAGTAGTATAATACACTTCAATGTAAATGATTGTAATCAGATTACAGTTACTGACTTTCAATGAAAGTAATTACTTTTAAGTGCATTACTTGGGTTACAAATATTTCTATAAAAATAATATTTATGTGTAATACAATTAAAATGTGAATTCATATGTTCATATGTACGTCTGTTTGCATTTCTGTGACAGCTGAATGTGACAATGAACAAGGAGAAAATACACATTATTTTGAATTTGTTAACAGAAGAAAAAAATGTTTGTGACAAGAATTTTAGAAAGTAACTTAAAAGTACATAAGTAGTTAGTAATTTGTGGTGGATTACTTTTTTAGTAACTAACCCAACACTGACAGTGAGACACAATCTGTAAACATTAAAATACTCACTGTTTCAAATGTATAGACACAAGACATAAACAAAAGATGATTTTAGTGTGATGAAATCACTTACTAACCGCATCTGTGGAACGTTATGGCCAATTTTACAACTTCATTGCCATGACGATGCATTGCTGTAAACACTAAAAACCCTAAAACTTTGATTTAAACAACTTTACAGCTCAAATAAAACATGAGTTTTAACAGAATAATTAATGAAAGTGCTTTTATTAAATTATAATCTTCACATTTCTGATTTTAAACCCTCCAAAAATAGGCCCCATTGACTTCCATTGGAAGTGTCTCACTGGAACACAGATTTGTGCTTTTTGAGAAAATAAAATAAAATAAAAAAATAAACAAAAAATAAAAAAAATTACGAAAGAGGGACACGTTGAAATACATTTTTGTGGTAATTAACATTATGCAACAAATGCTGTTTATTGAACTGAACTTGTATTAGAACCTAACCCTAACTTGATCCCTAATAAATTCAAGTGCTTTTATTTCATCATGTATTTGAAGTCTTGTCCAGCAGGTGGCGCTAAAGACTTTATAATACATGTTTGCACGTTTGCTTGTTTTTATTCTAAGTTTCCTCGATTTTACATAATACTCTATTATTATTATTATTATTGTTGTTATTATTATTATTATTACTTCAATCAAATCGCTATTTTATGGACCGTGCTTCCTTTAGAATTACATTATTTTTTAAAAAAAATACGGCAGTTATTTCTATTCAGATTTATGAAAATAAATTATGTGTGACAGAATAATATTCTAATAATATTTAGTATAATTGTTCAAAGTATTCAATACTATTTTACTGTAAATGATGAGATGCGGAGGGAGTGACGTCACAAGTTGAGACAGAATGAACTTGTGCACACTTTGCGCTCCTGTAACGGGAGAGATGATGACCTCCGAATAATAATCAAACTCAGAGATGAAAACACGGGACAGTAGTGCCGTTTACCACACTGACAGCACGATACTATGAGGACATCGATTACAGGCAGTCATTTAAACATCAGCAAATAGGAGGCGCATCGTGTGAGACTGCAGCATCACCTGAATCTCCTCCATCAGCCTCCGTCTGTCTCTGATAACGCACAAACATCAGACCGGAGCGCGGATCGGAGGCGATGGCAGCCGGCGGAGGATGCGGGCAATCGGTGGATCAGTACCGGGCCGAGGTGGAGCGGTTGACTCGGGAGCTCGCAGAGGCGAACCGGGAGAAGATTCGTGCGGCGGAATGCGGTCTGGTGGTTCTGGAGGAGAATGAGACACTGAAGCATCAGTACGCGGAGCTCGAGAGTGAACAGGAGGCGCTGAAACACGAGCTGGAGCAGCTGCAGGAGGTAAAACACACATCAGTCGCACACACTGACACATACATGTTGTCTACTGCAGATCATACCTGTTGTTTGCCTCATTTTGACAAGCGATGCTCGGCTCTCTCTTATTGTGTCTTGCTGAATGAATTATGAATCATTTGCTTTGTAGATTCTTGTATATTATGTCATGCACCGTGCTAATATTTATTTATTTATTTATTTATTTTTTAGATGGTACCGTGGTAATACCATGTTTGTGCCATCATATAACTTTTTTAGTAAACTTGGACTCTGAGGGAATCTAGTCTTCTCAAAGTGTCTGAATGTCAACAATAGATCAATAGAGTCAGTAGCCATATCTAGGGGTTAAATTAGGATTTCGGAGGTGGGGGAACCCTAAAATTGGGTGATTCTGTTTTAATGATTTGTCTATCATTATTTATGTATGTCATTGTTCAATTTAATTGTGAAAATACATAATTACGCGGAAAATTTGTTTTAGTAGATTAACTTTTTTTTTTTTTTTTTTTTGTGGCACCATTCTGAGTAAACTCTAGAGACTGTTGTGTGTGAAAATCCCAGAAATACTCAAACCAGCCCGTCTGACACCAACAATCATCCATGCGATTATCTAATCAGCCAATCATGTGGCAGCAGTGCATAAAATGATGCAGATATGGGTCAGGAGCTTCAGTTAATGTTCACATCAAACCTCAGAATGGGGAAAAAATGTGATCTCAGTGATTTGGACAGTGGCATGATTGTTGGTGCCAGACGGGCTGGTTTGAGTATTTCTGTAACCGGCTGAACAGTCAGAATAACGTATAATGAAAACTTAAAAAGACACAAATACACACACGGCAGCTGCGTGTGGCGCTCTCTCTCTCTCCCGAACTGCCGCATCCAGCTGCATTTATCCCTCTCCTCGGCTGATTAGCCTGATTGGGGGCCGGCCGTGCATAGTCACGGCCCAGCCCCGCCCTCCTCCTCATCACACTTCTCCCTCCTTTGCCTCAGGCCGGGGAACACCTGGCATGACGTACATCCCCCCCCTCCTTTCCGGGGTGGGGTGGGGGGGCATTACTCTTGTGGCTGCGCCTGCCGGCAGGCTTTCCCCACCTTTTGAGACCTGGGAGTGAGACAAGGGGAGGGAAAAGAGGAGAGGGAAAGGGCAAGGCGGAGCAACAGTGAGAGAGAGAAAGTGTTTTAAAAAATATTGCTCGCCGGTTCCCAGACACGCCGTCGCCTGGTCCTCGACCACTCCTTCACCCTCTGGCGGACGACAGCTGCTCCTCCCTGGGTGGACAGCTGACCCCTGGCAGATGGAACACCCCTCCGCGTTCTGGCGGCCGGTAGCGAGCCCATCCTCCCCTCACAGACGGCAGCCATTCCTCCACGTCCAGGTGGCCGGCAGGGACTCCTCAGTCCCCTGCTCCTTCGGACAGACAGCAGTGGCGAGGACTCAATGACAGCGCATCCCTTCTCCTTGTAACAGGTTTATGTGGGCAAGGAGAAGGCAGGAACCGGACGAACCATCAAAATAATGTTTAATGAAAACTTAAACATAAACACACATAGCAGCTGCGTGTGGCTCTCTCTCTCCTGAACTGCCACATCTGGCTCGGCCTTTTCCCTCTCCACGGCTGATTAACCTGATTGGGGGCTGGCCGTGTGCACTCACAGCCCGGCCCCGCCCTCCTCCTCATCACAGGTGCCAAAAACAAAAAACATCCAGTGAGCGGCAGTTCTGTGAGTGGAAAGCACATCTATGCGGGGGTGCACGGTCTCATGCTGCTCTTGTATTCTGCCTCTACCAGTGTCCGCAACTGACTAGAGCGAAGCATAACGAGCATGAAATATTTAAGTACACTTGCTAAATAAGATGGAATGTCTCGAGGATCAAACAAAAACTGCATCGGAGAATACTATAAATGGAATGGATTGACAAACAAGCATTATTTTATTTTTTGGAATTGACCATACCGGCCCAGTTTAACCCCTATCACCCTGTAGCTCAACACCGGTTGCCCACTGAAGATAAGCAGGGCTGAGTCTGGTCAGTACCTGGATGGGAGACCTCCTGGGAAAACTAAGTATTAGGGAGTCCAGCAGGGGGTGCTCATCCTGTGGTCTGTGTGGGTCCTAATGCCCCAGTATAGTGATGGGGGCACACTATACTGTAAAAAGGCACTGTCCATTGGATGAGATGTTAGACCGAGGTCCTGACTCTCTGTGGTCCTTAAAAATCCCAGGGCACTTCTCGTAAAGAGTAAGAGTGAAACCCTGGTGTCCAGGACAAATTTGCCCATTGGCCCTTCTCAATCATGGCCTCCTAATAATCCCCCTCCATTAATTGGCTCTATAACTCTTCTCTCTCCTCCACCAACAGCTGGTGTGTGGTGAGTGAACTGGTGCACTATGGCTGCCGTCACATCATCCAGGTGGATGCTGCACACTGGTGGTGGTTGAGGAGATTCCTCTGTTCATGTATGTAAAGTGCTTTGAGTGTAGTGTCTGAAAAGCACAATATAAATGTAACATTCAGTAATGTGTTTACTCAATATGGCATGTTCTATGTGTATTACCCTCATGTCGTCAGCAAAATAAAAAACCATTTATTTTCCATTTTTATTAATTCATATAAAAAAGATAAAGCATAGTTTGTTGAAGTTATCTTATATTGAAACCATTCTTAGTAACGTTTGTGAATAAAACAAATTATATAATTTCATTTACGTGTCATATGTGTTTTTTAATGTGCATTTTAATTTACAAGTAATCGGGTACTATTTTTTTGTGGGTTAGAGTACTCGACTACAAAATTACTGGAAAATGCCCATCCCTGGTATCAAATTAAGTCTCTCTGTAATACACTGCAGAAACGTATCGTGACATTTTGATGACATTTTAGTTTTGACTTGGTACTGAAGTACCGGTACCTTTGACATCACTAATTTGTGGACCCATATTCTTACCTATTTATAACAACACATTTTTTTATGAATATATTTACATTAAGTTTTTGCATGATGCAAAGATCAGCTCAAAGGATTATATGGTTTCATCACTTTACTCTCAAATTTGGACAAAGATGTAATAATCAATGCAACCACAGCAAATGCTGAGACAGTAGTAAGCAGTTTTTGACTCTGTGTGATGCAGGTCATTGGGGTCAGTTTGAGGATGTTGTTAGATTAACTGTTTCTTCTGTCTCTACATCATCAGTGGAGTCTTTTGAACTCTTCATCCTGTGAAAATCTCACTATAGTGGAAAACACATCCTAATCAAACAGTTGATCTCATGATGCGCTCATTAAGATCAATGGTGTCTTTGAAATAGAACATCGTTTTAAAGAAATTAAAGGCATGATTTTCCATTGTTTGTGTTCCCTGCAATCCAGTAAGTGTCCAGTATGGACACTGAAGAGGACACTGGTGTTGTGTAACTGGATTTGATCGAGCACACTGTAACTTATCTGGGGCAAATGGACTCGTTTTTTAAGAGAGAGGTGAAATGATGAAGAGATAAAGAAGAAGGGATAGAGAAAGAGGAAAAATGAGACAAATACAGAGGTAATGGGATACTTTCTGTCGTCTGCAGTGATTCTAGAGACTGTGGTTGCCCAGCATTAATATAAAAGGTCAGTGTGGATAATAGTGTTGTTAAATCTTTAGGTAAGGTCATGTTTGTTTTGTTTTTGTTTTGTTTGTTTTGACGTTTGTTGTTTTGCTTTTTAATGTGTATGAATGTGCATCAAAGGAATTGTAGCTGTTCATTGACGGCAGTCCTCCACAGTGAATAACTTGAAATTGCATCTATGTCAGTAATTGCATTTTCATGGCAGCTCCCTCAAGATCAGGACAATCTGCCCCGTGGGTTTGTGTTTAATTAACTGTGTCATGCCAATCTTGGTATAACTCCTCTCTCCAAAACAGCCAAAAATTAGGGTCAGTTTGACATCACTTGCCTTCATTTTAACTAAATGGACAAAAGGATAGTTTACCCAAAAATTTTAATTTCTAACAATATATAATATAATTTCATAATACTCATGTTAGTTGTTTGAAAAGCAGTAAGTGTATTTTATATATTTAGATTTTGATTTAGAAATAAAAATAATAAAATATATATATATATATATATATATATATATATATATATATATATTATATATATATACACACACACACACACACACACACACTGGCGGCCAAAAGTTTGGAATAATGTACAGATTTTGCTGTTTCGGAAGGATATTGGTACTTTAATTCACCAAAGTGGCATTCAACTGATCATAAAGTATAGTCAGGACATTACTGATGTAAAAAACAGCACCATCACTATTTGAAAAAAGGCATTTGTTATCAAATCTAGACAGCAGCCATCACTCCAACACCTTATCCTTGAGTAATCATGCTAAATTGATCATTTGGTACCTGAAAATCACTTGCCATTATATCAAACACAGCTGAAAGATATTTGGTTCATTAAATGAAGCTTAACATTGTCTTTGTGTTTGTTTTTGAGTTGCCACAGTATGCAATAGACTGGCATGTCTTAAGGTCAGTATTAGGTCAAAAATGGCAAAAAAGAAACGGCTTTCTCTAGAAACTCATCAGTCAATCATTGTTTTGAGGAATGAAGGCTATACAATGCTTGAAATTGCCAAAAAACTGCAGATTTCATACAAAGGTGTACACTACAGTCTTCAAAGACAAAGGACAACTGACTCTAACAAGGACAGAAAGAGATGTGGAAGGCCAGATGTACAACTAAACAAGAGGATAAGTACATCAGAGTCTCTAGTTTGAGAAATAGACGCCTCACATGTCCTCAGCTGACAGCTTCATTGAATTCTACCTGCTCAACACCAGTTTCATGTACAACAGTAAAGAGAAGACTCAGGGGTGCAGGCCTTATGGGAAAAAGAAAAGGTTCGAGTGGGCAAAGAAACACAGACATTGGACAACAGATAATTGGAAAAGAGTGTTATGGATCTTAACCCCATTGAGCTTTTGTGGGATCAGCTAGACTGTAAGGTGCGTGAGAAGTGCCCGACAAGACAGACACATCTATGGCAAGTGCTACAGGAAGTGTGGGGTGAAATGTCACCTGAGTATCTGGACAAACTGACAGCTAGAATAACAAGGATCTGCAAAGCTGTCATTGCTGCACGTGGAGGATTTTTTGATGAGAACTCTTTGAAGTAGTTTATATTATTTTCAAATTGTAATAGTAATTGTTCATGTTATTAATATCCTGACTATACATTGTGATCAGCTGAATGCCACTTTGGTGAATTAAAGTACCAATTTCTTTCCATAAGAGCAAAATCTGTACATTTTTCCAAACTTTTGGCCGCCAGTGTATATGCTCATTGGGAATGAGCAGTTCAGCCTGTGCAGATAGTTTACAAGCACATTTGTCTGACAATCTCTTTCACAATCAATAATACACATCTGTTTCTCTCTCAGATAGTATCTGTGTCGGTCCAAAGCAGTTGTTCTGTTTATAATCGAGTCTGTCTGTGGCTGAGAGTCTTGTGAAGAACACGAGTGCTGCAGGTGATATTTCCTCTGCCCATTTTTTTTCTTCTTCTGAGTCTTATTTCTCAATTTTTATTTTTTTTTTTTTTTTTTTGATGAATATTAAACAGAAGTGAAAGGCCACGCTGCATCATTTGCCTTTGGGCTCACAGCTCAATTCTTCTGAGATCTCTCCCTGAATTTACTTGCAAATCAGATTTTCTGAATGTGTAGAATTGCTTCTAGAATTCATCATACTCAGTAGTCGGACAGTCCATTGATGATCCTGCAAAAATGGAACAGTAAGAATTAGATTAATTTTAGAATTTCTATGGCGACAGGAAAACAGGTCAATGCCAGCAGTTCATTAAACTGCCCTAAAGAGGACAGGCTTTAATTCTGTTAGAGAAAAAACAAATTATAATCAGTCACAAAATAAACACTGGCAACTGGCTTATTTGATAAACCACAAATAGAGCTTCAAATGTTCTTTTGTCCCTCAGGACACACAGAGGAAATAGACTGTGTTTTAAGGTTACAGATGGAAGAGAACACTCTGTATGTGTGTGTATTGAACAGTGTATTAAAAGTTCTGTTTCCACTGAAATGCTCTTATTGATCCGCAGTGATGAGACGGGAGAATCTCGGTGATGATTTTCGGAAGATGCAGTGCGTCTCATTTTTGAGCTGTTTGCTTGTGTTGTCCTGTTAGTTCACAGCAACATACAAACATGTAAATGTGTTTACACACTCGTCTGTGGCAAAGGGAAGTTGTGGAAGCGATCCATGATCCTCACAGGCTACTCAGACAGTCAGAAACATCTTCATACATAGTTCACCTTGATTATGTCTTTTAAAGCTGTGAATTAAACGTATATACTGCACGTATGCTGTAGATCCCCGCTGAAAGCTGTAGTTTTGAGTTGTGAGGGATGAAGTTGTTAGGGTGATAATAAACAAGGCAACAGTGTATGTGGTACCCAAAGCAAGACTGAAGTGTGGTTAAATATGAGACACTGATGATTGGAGTTCAGTCCTGTTACTGCTGGACCTCACTTAAATACTCTCAAAAGAACAAAGAGCTCTTGTGGGTCATCCATGTGGAATCATAAATCTGCCTGTCCCAGACTGAGCATGAAAAGACAGAAGGACAGGTCAGAACCCCGTCCCACATCAGCAGGGGTTTGAATGGATGTCGACTGACACTGCAGGCCCTGTTTCTCTGCCCTGGCCCCATGAGTCTCACCTCTCGCCACAGAAGATCCCTCAGGAGTGAACAGTATTGAAGTCTCTGATGCTGACGGGTGTTTTCATGATTATTGCTTTACGAATCAGCACAGCACTCAAGATTCAGGGGATAGTTTGCCCAAAAATGAACATTCTGTCATTTCTTACCTTCATGTTGTTTCAATCCTGTTTATTATTGAAGAATCGCTGCTCTTTTACATACAATGGATGCTCCTCTGTGGGTAAGCAGATTTTTCGGTTTGAATGCATGTCCATTGTGTAAAAGTGGTCTATTCCTGGATTGTGTCAGCCAGAAATGCAGGACACTTTTTCATTAAAGTCTGGAAATGATGCATTTTCTGCATTGTGTGTTTCAGCCCTGAAACCGGCAGCCTTTTATGCTGTGGACAGTTCATAGTGATCATGGCTCACAAGCTCTATAAAAGGACCAAAAAACACCATTAAAGAATCATAACAGTAGTCTGTATGTGCTGTATTTACACATCCTCTGAAGCCACATAAAGCTTTGTGTGAAGAACAGATGAAAATGTAAGGTGTTATTCACAGAACATCTTCCCCTCCGCTACAGCTCTCAAATCTCAGTCTCACATATAAAGCTGCGTAACATTTCTTAAAAATCTCTCCTCTTGGGTTCCACTGGAAAAAAATAATTATAACAGCATGGAGTTTGGGACAACAGTTTTGGGTGAACTATTCCTTTAACACCAATAAACATCATTTTCATTTTTACTACAAAGAACAGACTTTGGATCAATTATACATTATACTGTATACAATAAATGACGCTTATACCACGGGTCTGTTGAATGCTTGATTCTGATTGGTTGACTGACGTTCAAAGGTGTGCAATTATTTTTCAAGTAAACGCACAGCTATGAAGTAGTTCCAGGTCTTGACTGCATAACAGTTCCATATCACGTCACCAAATTATTTCAGTTATTTCAATGAGCTGTACAGGCTACCACAACAAAATAACCAATTCAAAGACACTGGTTAAAGTAAATTGGTTAAGAACATCAAACAATGTCTAAAATATACTAATTTATTTAAATTTCGATTGAAAATCATCCTTGGGCTCTCTTTCTTTCTCTCTCTCTTTCTCTGTCTCTCTCTCTTTCGCTCTCGTCTCACACACATACACACACACACACACACTCACTCACACGCACACACACACACATGTTGGTGTTGACTGTTTTTTTATGTTCAACTCAGAGAGACATAGAATTATAGATTGCTGATTATTGAATCTAAGAGCACCATCTGGAGACTGAATACTAGTCTTCTAAATTATCGTAAATGTGAAGAATATACTGAAAAAGAAATAAAAATGGAATGGAATTTAACAATAATAAGGATATATCATCAAGTGTTCTATGGGATGCTGCAAAAGCGGTGCTGAGAGGAAAGCTCTTTAAGTGATCCTCAAGAAAAAAAAAAGAAAAACCGATTTAACGAACACACTAAAACGCTGGAACAAAAACATATGGAATTAAATGATCCCCAAATACTAGAACAAATAAAAGCAACAAAACAAAAAGTAAATAAGATACTTGACAACCAAGTGGAGATTAAACTCAAATATATTAAACAGAGTTAATACAAGAATGGGCCTAGATCTAAAAAAAATGTTAGCATGGAAACTGCGTAAACAACAAACTGAAAGGTCAATCTTCAAAATCAGAGACCCTGAAACCGATGTAATGTGTTATAAACCAGAAGACAAACAACGGTCTTTTGACAAATACTATAAGAAATTATACTCCCAACCTGAATCTTCAGTCATTGAAAGTTTCCTGGAATCTCTAGATTTACCATCGGTAGGTGTGGAACAAAACAGATTGGTAACACAAGAAATCACAGAAGCAGATATGATGTTGCTATATCAAGACTAAAAACAAATAAAGTAATGGGAGGAGATGGGTATCCAGCTGAGTGGTATAAAACATTTAGGGAATTACTGAAACCTATGCTCTTAAAATATTTCGACAATGTTCTACGGCAAGCTATTATATCTGTGATCCTAAAAGTTGGAAACGATAAGATGGAATGCAGCTCCTACAGACCTATTTCTGTCTTAAATATAGATTACAGATTATATGCTTCAATAATGGCAAAAAGATTAGAAAATATAATTCCTGAGTTGACTGACAGTGACCAAACAGGATTTGTTAAAAACATGCAGACACAAGATAACGTGAGATGTGCATTATATCTGATTGATAGCATGAGCAAAAATAATTCCAAATCTCTGGCAATTAGCCTTGACGCAGAGAAGGCTTTCAACTCATTGCGATGGGAATTTATGTATCTGGTATTACAATGTTTTGGCTTTAATGATGAGGTTATAGGAAGTCTTAAACCTCTATATCACTTACCAATTGCCCAGATCAAAATAAATGGTAATGTGTCCGGCTCAATTACTCTGGAATGGGGATGCCGCCAGGGATGCCCCTTAAGTAACACACTCTTTGCATTATTCATAAAGCCACTTGCTCAAGCAATTAGAGAAGATGCAGAAATAACAGGAATTCCATTTAAAGAAACAGAGCATAAAATAAGTCTATATGCGGATGACATTCTTATGACTACCTCCGACCCAGATTCTAACCTGCCTAAACTCATGTCACGCCTTGAACAGTTTGGTTGGTATTCAGGATATAAATTACATTTACATAAAACACAAACCCTTTCTTATAATTATTCACCACAGGAGAACATACGTAAAAAATATAATTTCAAGTGGAAAACCAATAATATTAAACACCTGGGTGTTAATATACCAAAGAATTTGACTAACATTTATAATATAAATTATGGTTCTATCACAACAGAACTAAAAGGAGGCAATGGAGGGGCAGTGGTGGCTCAGCAGTTAAGGCTGTAGGTTACTGACCAGAAGGTCAGGGGTTCAAACCCTAGCACCACCAAGATGCCACTGTTGGGCCCTTGAGCAAGGCCCTTGACCCTATCTGCTCCAGGGGTGCTGTATCATGGCTGATCCCAGCTTAGCTGGGATATGTTAAAACAAATAAATTTCACTGTATATATGCAAAAAATGTATGTGTGACCAAAATAAAGGCTTCTTCTTCTAAAAGCAGATTTGGATAGATGGAAACCCTTAGTATGTATAACCATTCATTCAATCACTGCCTATAGTGATACCAAAGAAACAATTTAATGATTGGAATCAAATGATTTCCAGATTTATATGGAAGAATCAGAAGCTTTGGGTAAGACTTAAAACACTACAATTACCAAAGGAAAAAGAGGACTGTCTCTTCCCTGCTTGGAGGATTATTATGAAGCAGCACAATTAAGATATATAGTTTGCTGGTGTAATGATGAGTATAATGCAAAATGGAAAGAACTAGAATTCAGTCAACTGGACTTTCCTCTCCAATCCATACTAGGAGATAAAACTGCTAAGATTATGCATTCTAACAAATTAAGTTATTGGACAATGGTTCCTCTCAATATCTGGTTCAAAGAATGCAAAAATCTGAAGCTAGAGGGAAAAGCATGGCTGTTAAGATGGGTGGCATACGATAGAGATTTCAAGCCTGCACAGCTGGATTTGAGGTTTAAACAATGGACGTTGAAAGGCATTACATCATACTGCACAACCTCAACCAATACAGGTTTAGAAAGCTTCCAACATCTTACTGGCACCCACAACTTAGATAAGCAGGATTTCTATAGATATTTACAGCTTAGGAATCACTTTAATAGAACATTAAAAGTAATGAAGAAACTGAAATGAGTGTCATCAATGTTTTTATTGATGTATATAAGGGCATTATCCACAAGAAACTGGTATCAAGAATATATTCAAGTATACAATCCTCCAAGAACCATTCTACCTTATATGTTAAAGATAAATGGGAGAAGGAGGTGAACATAAATCTAACAGAAGAAGAATGGTTAAACATATGTAAAACACAGTCTACCACCTCCAGTTCGGGTCTATGGAGAGAATTTTCATGGAAAAATATCATTAGATTTTTTATTACTCTAAAAAGAAAACATTTATAGAATGGTAGACTGGAATCTGCACACTGCTGGAGACGATGTAACAACTCAATGGCTGATTACTTTCTCATATTTTGGAACTGTCCAGCAATCCAATCCTATTGGCTAGAGGTAGTCACAGAAATAGAATCAATACTGGGTTTTGAGATTGATCACAGCTTTGGCACTATATATTTAGGAAATATACCAACTGAATTTACTGCCCAGGAAAAGTACCTTCTTAAAGTATTACTGGTAGCTAGTAAAAAAGCAATAACTAAGAAATGGCTGGATGAGGAACCACCAATAATAGAAGAGTGGATAACGATTGTAAAGGAAATGTATGATATGGAGAAACTAGCCTCTTCTTTAAGACTAAGTATGGATACATTTTACAAGTACTGGTCGAAATGGCTAATACATACTGAACCTGTTACAGACTCCAAATGACCTATACTTAATACTCACTTGGTGGTTTCTGTTTTGGCTTGCCTCATTTCATTTCATTTTATTTTATTATATGGCACTCTTTCTTTTTGGGACTATTGGGAAAGTAACCCCTAACATGAAGATAACTGCTAAGGACATAAGAATTGTATGTGATACCCCTGGTGACCTGTCTGTTCAGTTCTTTTGTGCTTGTGTGTTCCACTAAAATAAAAAAAATAAAAAATAAAAATTAAAAAGACACTGAATCCGTGGCAGAAGAAAGTATTTCATCTCACAAGAGTGTTTTAGGGACAAAAACTAGAAAATGTCTTGAGATAAAACCCTGAATGATGTCTTAAGGAGTGGTAACTGTGGTATAAGTGGAATAATTGACTCCGACCCATTGAATTATTGAAAAATAATGCACACCTGAGGTGTAACGGTCACTCCGCTGAATTACCACCTCGGGAGTGCATTAGTTTTCAATAATTTAACGGTCCATCGTCAATTATTCCTTACTTACAATACAAGAAGTAGGATAATTGTTTTAAGGATGAATTCAGTAGAAGAAAGACATTTGAAGTAAACTGTAATTGTCATGAAATAGTTGGAGCGTTAACTAAAATCAGAGAAATAGAAAATAAGAACTAATGAACTGGGTATGAAAAATCCTCTCTTGTCTTTTTTTAAATTTTACTATCCTCTGTGATTTGCACTCTATTAATTTATTTATTTATAAAAAAAAAAAAAAAACTATTTTTTACTATTTGTAAAAACTGTTTGTGCTGCAGTGAGACTTTGGGACTGAGCTGTTTGCTGTGTGTATTGATCATTTCATTACTTCACTCTCCATAATGAAACTTCAGTGACTGCATTAAAACAAACTGTTGGGCAGAAGAAAAGGGGAATAAAAGGCAACTGTAAGGAGGATGGGCAAGATGACCTTAGATAGACATAAAAATCCAATACAAATTTGACATTTCTTTAACTGTAGAACACACACACCATGTGTACATCCCCATGTGATGACACAAAACTAGATTGCTCTCTTTATATTCAGTAGAGCTGTGTACCCCAACTAGACAATTTGTATTTAAATAGCTCTTTTCACAATAAGGCCCTTTCCCATTGCTGGAACTAAAGCCTGTTTTAGGTACTTTTACCCGGAACAAGTAGTTTTCTTTGTTTTTGCACATGAGGAACTACATTTCCTCTTTCCTCGTTAAGAAGGACTTTAGACAAAGTTTTTATTTCCTACTCTACTTAGGTACTTCTACCCTCAGAAGAGGGACTGTGGGAGGAGGACAGCCTGTGATTGGTCAAACACGAATGATGCACAAAGGTCACTTTTTTTGTGTGTATGCCACTTTATTTTCCATGTCTATTTTAAGAATCTTTTAAGGGGTCATGAAATGCTTTTTTTTATAGTTTCATTATCTTTCCTGAGGTCCACTGATAATGTTAGTAAACTTGTTGTTTTTTTCACCAAACCAGTCATAATTTTGTAATAAATTATATTTTTCCACCCTGTCTCAGACCATCTTTCTGAAAAGTTCAATTTTTGCCACAGCTCCTCCTTTAAACTTCAGTGTAAATGCCCTTTGTTATGACTGGTTAACAGCATACAGCCCCTCAAATTCAGCCATTTCTGAAACTCAAGTAAACAATCACCATAACATCAGAAATGTGCATTTCACGGTTTACACATAATGCACATCCAACACATTGCATTCGAATATATTACACTATTCATCTCAAGCACAACTGTTAACACTCACACCCTGTCTACACCGGACGCTATAATCAATGATGCTGTCTATCATGGAAGCGTCCATTGCGGCACGTCACTCCAACAGTAAACAATCAGGTGTCCTGTTCCATTTTGCACTGGTGCTACTACTGCCAACAACACAAAGAAATGTTTCAGAAAGTTTGTGTCGACGCACCCGGTGTAGACAGCCTCAAGCCGTCGCATCACATCAACGGATGCGCCCGGTGTACACAGTGTGTCAGCATCATAAACAATCACAATATCTGAAATATTAATGAATGGAACTGTTTACTTGCATTTTTGATCGAGTCCAGTAGTGTTTTTAACTACCCCATATCCTTCAGTGACAATTCCTTCATTTTATGACAGCATCACAAGATGCACACATCCAGTTTATCATACTGCACTGAGGTGCACATCACCAGAAACAAATCAAAACGGTCTAAGCTGTCCATCTAGTGCGTTTACATACACCAACAATTAAAAATAGCAGTGATAGGTCAAAGAACAGTTTGTTGAGCAGTTTAAACAACAAAACAATAGGAGACACAGCAGCTGATGAAGCGCATCTGGAATCCCGAGGTTGAGGCAAGGAAACAAATAGTATAATATTAGTGTAGATGCCATTCAAAATATTGCAGAGTTATAGATTATGAGAAATCCGGCAGACCGAACTAAAGCAGCCTAACTGTGAGTTGATGGATAAATTCGGTGTATGTCTGGCTAAATCGATGAGTCTTTAGTCTAGAAAACTGAGTGAGTGTGTCTGCATCCCGAACAGTGTTAGGGAGACTATTCCATAGTTTAGGAGCCAAATATGAAAAGGATCTACCTCCTTTTGTGGATTTTGATATTCTAGGAACTATTAACAAGCCATAATTTTGTGGTCATAATGAACGTGATGGAATATAGCATGACAGAAGTTCACTTAAGTACCTCAGAGCTAGACCATTCAAAGCTTTGTATGTAGTTAACAGAATTTTAAAATTAATAAGAAATTTTACATTGTAGCCAATGTAACGATGATAAAATGGGGCTAATATGATCATATTTCTTGGTTCTGGTCAGCACTCTGGCAGCTGCATTTTGAACCAATTGAAGTTTATTTATTGAACTTGCTGGACATCCTCCCAGTAATGCATTACAATAATCTAGTCTTGAGGTCATGAACACATGAATTAGTTTTTCAGCATCAGCAACAGAGAGCATGTGTCATAACTTAGCAATATTTCTCTGGAGGAAGAATGCTGTTCTACAAACATTGGAAATTTGATTTTCAAAGGACAGATTGGTATCAAATATAACACCTAAATTCTTCACTGTAGAAAACGATGCAACAGTACATCCATCGAGAGTCAAATTATATTTTATTTTTTAGAGGTTTTTGGTCCAATAATTAGTACCTCTGTTTTGTCGGAATTGAGTAGAAAGAAATTTCTGGCCATCCAATCTTTGATTTCACAGATACACTCTGCTAATTTGGGGAATTGTAAAATTTCATCAGATTTTGAAGAAATATAAAGTTGGGTATCGTCGGCATAACAGTGGAAACTTATTCCATGATTCCTGATAATATCTCCCAGGGGAAGCATATATAAGGAGAAAAGCAGAGGCCCTAAAACTGATCCCTGTGGCACTCCATACTTAACTTTTGTTTGATTTGATTTTGTTTGAATTCCTTGTTTACACACAAAGTGGTAGCGGTCTGCTAAATAGGACTTAAACCATGCTAATGTAAGTCCACTAATGCCAACATAATTCTCCAGCCTATTCAAGAGAATGATGTGGTCTATCGTGTCGAATGCAGCACTAAGATCTAAAAGCACTAGAAGAGAAATGCAGCCATGATCAGATGATAAGAGCAAGTCATTAGTAACTCTGATAAGTGCAGTCTCAGTACTGCGATGGGGCATAAATCCTGAGTGAAATTGTTCATATATACTATTTCTCTGTAGAAATTAACATAGTTGGGAGGACACTACCTTTTCTAGTATTTTCGACATAAATGGGAGATTTGAAATCGGTCTATAATTATCCAGTTCTCCAGGATCAAGCTGTGGCTTCTTAATAAGCGGTTTGATTACTGCCATTTTAAAGTTTCTTGGGACATGTCCTAAGGATAGCGAGGAGTTAATAATATTAAGAAGAGGTTCTTTAGAGGATTACAGGGAATACCTCTTTTAAGAACTTAGTTGGTATTGGATATAACATATATGTTGTGGCTTTTGATGTTTCGATAAGTTTTGTTAGCTCTTCACGATCTATGACAGCGAAGAAAAAAAAAAGAAAAAAAGGAAAGTGGAGTCATTACTATTGTGCTGCGATGGAATATCTGGTTCAGTCGATGCTTTATTCTTAACCAATTTAGCCACAGTACTGAATAAACACAGAGGATTGTTGTGGGTATTTTCTATGAGTTTGCTCAAATATGCTGACCTGGCAGCTTTTAGTGCCTGTCTGTAGCTACAGACACTATCCTTCCATGCACCGCAAAATACCTCTAATTTTGTGTTCTTCCACTTGCGCTCCATTTTCCGAGCTACTGTCTTGAGAGCATGAGTGTGATCATTGTACCATGGTGCGGGGCTTTTGTCTTTAATTTTCTTTAATCAAAGGGGGGGCGACACTATCAAGCATGCTAGAGAAGACTGTATTTATATTTTCTGTTATTACATCAAGTTCTTCTAGACTTAATGAGGATGTGAGAAAATTCTGGAAGATTATTAGTGATGTAGGATCGGAGCAGCCCAGCAGAAGGAAATTAAGAAGAATTTAAACAGAATAATACAGAGGCCCTGCACCAGAAATTCCTCAGAGCCATAAAACTAAGAGCTGCCAAAATGGCTCCCTAAAGTCTGGTATGGCCCAGCTAAATGAGATGAACCACATCTGGGCAATAAAACAAATAAAAGAAGATCTGTGAATGCAGAGGACCCCTTCTCGTACATGTCGTAAATCAGGGAATCCCCTATGACCCCTATGAGTTAGATCACACTCCTTGGAAACCCCGGGAGAAGCTAAGACACACTCTTTTTGTCCTTCAATATAAACCAATTTGCTACACTTAAACTAGACTCATCAGATCACGAGACATTGTGATCGTTTCTTGCAAACAGCATTTTAATCTATAACCTCTGACAAAATCACAAAACTTACTTTACTGTAACCTTATCCTGTACATAATCTGCCAAAGTGCCTAGAACTCTCATTCAAGGCATAACCTGATAATATACCCTGACAATCATGTTTCTCATAATGTGTAATATATTATCCATGTTGTAAAACCAATGAATTAACCATTATTATGACTTGTAATCAGGTATTTTCATGTTTTGTTACTTACACATGGAATATTCATGAAAGTATGTCATATTTAGTATATAAATGCTTGTTTATGTAGAGAATGTTGATGTTAACAAATGTCATGTCTCTTGCACCGTTTTCAAGATATAAAAGTTCATTCTGAGTGGGAAACGGGAGTCTTCACAGACAAAGGCTCATAAATCACCAATCAGAAGGAGGGACAGAGATTACCATGTGCCTCTGAAAAGGCACTTCTGATTGGCTCAGGACACCTTTGGGGTGTGGCCAATTTCAACGCAAAAACTGTCATACCAAGGAGGAACGCCGTTCTTTTCCTCTTCTTCAGCTCTCTTCTCCGTTCTTCAATTTCTCTGCTGCTCTGCTCTTGCTGTCGTGGCTTGCAGCCTCGCCCTGGTGCCCCTCAAGTGCAATGCAGAAGTCCAAGATGGCTCGGAGTAAAGCTCCGAGGAAGCCCTTCTCTGCGCTATGACACACACACGTGATGGGAGTCAATAAATAAATAATCTTGTCACCTGATTTTTTCAAAGATCCGGCCCTCAAGCTATACCTAAAATATGTGTGATATAATTTTCAATAAGCCATGAGAATAATATTACTCCAGTAAGTTAATTAATCATAATTCCCTTCTTAAAGCTAATTCCTTACAATAGAAATTGTGAGCGGATACAACAAGACATTTTACGATTTTAAAGGTGGAGAATTTTATTCGGACAAATAATCTAATTATTTGTCATTTATCTTTCATATAATGGTTGACAAATGCGGCTAATTCCATTATAAATAGATATACAGAGAAGTTTATTTTAATTCCTAACACACATACTAATCCTTACATAATGATGGAGGTGTGCAACACTTTAATCCATACTGTGTACATCTACATTTACCAACTTTCCCTACAGCAAAGCTATCTTTAGTGGTCGAAAGAATAGTTCTACCTGAATGATAGCGTGGTGTAAATTGAGTGACATTAGCTGATCGCAGCGAACAAGAGACGAGGTAATGATCTGAGATGTCATCGCTCTGTGGTAGAATTTCTATAGTATCAACATCAACTCCATATGACAGAATTAAATCTAGCGGATGATAATGGCGATGAGTTGGTCCTGTCACATTTTGTCTGACTACAAGAGAGTTGAGAATATTGATAAATGTTAATCCCAATGTGTCATTTTCATTATCTCTGTGAATGTTGAAGTCACCAACAATTAAAGCTCTATCCACAGTAACTACTAGATCAGATAGAAAATTGGCAAATTCACCATGGAAATCAGAATACGGCCCAGGTGATCTATATACTGTAGTAAGGGCAAAAAACGTATATCCTTTCCTCTGAGTAACACCAAAAACTTCTTTTAGAAATTAGTGCTTTGGTTGAAAGAGATCTAATGTTTAGTAGCCCTACCTTTATATGATGTTTATCTTTTTTTTTGTTTTTTGCAAGTTTGACCTTAATCAAAGTTTTTCTAAATTATTTAGTGAGAGTTTTGTGTTTGGTAGTTTGGGGAACAGACACAGTCTCTATATGATATCTAGGTGATACATATTATTACACTTGAGTCTGTGGTAGTATACTGTGGCCATAGAACTGTCTATTGAAGCAGTTTTCCCTCCTCGGTTTACTTTTTAATTAACATTTCAGAATATGAACCAACTAAAACCAACTAATTCATTTATTTTTTTATTATATGCACATTAGTTTGAATTGGAATGGTCTTTTTTTAACAGCCGGGAATGTTCCTTGCAATAAGATAACAAGGTGTTGTATGGTTTATATGTATTTGTTGCGCCCACCTGTAGACTAAGGAAACGTCAATTTCTAAAAATCTGCTGACTTTAAAATGTAATGAGTTTTGAAATGTATTTGAATGTTGGCCATATTTAATGGAAAATTTAAATATAGTTTCTCAGCCCAGTTGACTGCCCTACCCTACTGATTTAAATCATATATTTATACGCAGTTGCAGCAATACTAACATTGGGCTTTATTCATGAAAAACAAATTTATGTGTAAATCTATCATAAAGCCATTCTTTTGTACATTGTTGAATTATTACACGAGTCAGTTTGACCTAAGAATGGATTTATGAATGATGAATCACACAGAAATTTGTTCTCTTGTTTCATAAATGTGTTTTATTTTGTTTAAATTATTTAGTGTAGGCGACTAGACTATTTTTGTTTGCTATTCTAAAGTATTCTAACCAGTGCAAAGTCCATTTTTATACCAGTGGATTCTATAAAGTAGGATTTTTCAATAGTCCATTTTCAACATTGTTGTATTGTTGTTAAAGTGTTGTGTTGTGCTCACAGCTGATCCGTTAGGATTAGGGTTAGGGTTACCTAACCTAGTTAGTGAACATTCTTAGGTGACGTGAAGCTTCTTCAACTCGTCACATGCAGAGACCCTCTATGGCTGTTGAGACCTACAGTATATGATTAAATCAATTTAATCCATCTCTAAATCTAATTTCTCCAGCAGCATTTCATTTCTAAGGCAGATGTTAAAAGCAGCGCCGTCGATGATGCCCTGATTAGACGCTGCCCGCTGGCACAGTTTCCTGCCCTTCAGTGTTTGTGTTTTCAGGTGTGAGCTGTGGAATAATTCCTGTCTGTGTTCACTTCCTGGCCTGTATGTAGGACACTCGGTCTCTTTGGATGGCCATTAAATGACATTGTTATATGATGCTTAAGGCAGAGGACTGGAATAAAACCTGCACCACAGTGGGCAATTTACTGTCTTAAAAACCTCCAAACTGGGCCTACTCTGCGCTCATGCCTGACGGCACTCGTAAGGACAGACAAAAACATAGAGAGAGCAAGAGAGATGATTGGAGATGAGAACCAAATCAGATTTACTCATACTGTTTGAGCTGTGATGAATGGGCTTGATTATATGTCCTCATATAGGAAGTGCTACTGATTTATTGTTGTCTCTTTAATGCTCTATTAGGATGATGAGGAATGCACTTATCATTGAAGTGAAGACCTAATGCAAGTGGCAGATCATTTACACATTATCAGACAAACCCAGTGGCTGTGGGCACTGCTGATGTGTGTTAATATTTCACCAAAAGAAGAGATTAAAGTTGAGGCCATTTTTTATTTTCTGTTTTGTTGTGAATTTCCATCTGTGATGACGAGGAGGGTGTGGCCGGGTCGTGATGGAGCACAGCCGGCGCTAAATCAGCTGATCAGCGGGAGAGCGAGATAAAGGGGAGCTGGAAGCGCCGGTTCAGGAGAGAGAGAGACGTACGCGGCCGCGTTGCATGTGTGTCTGTGTTTGTTTATGTTTGTTTTAAGTTAAGTTTCTGATTTAAGTTTCTTTACGTTGACTGTTCAGCCGGTTCCCGCCTCCTCCTTGAACTGTTACATACACATTTTTGAAATGTAATGTCTTTTGAAACAAATTCATTCATTAAAGAAAGACAGTGAGATTGTACAATTTGATTCTGTGTAGCTTTGTGTCTTTATAATACCAGCTGACACAACATGCAACAGGTGTTTGGATCATATCTGCAACATTAAGAATCAATATTTTGACGAGACAAATAGATATTTCCCATTATGTAGAAAGAAGTTTAGAAACTAAGTTAAGATTAAAACAGCGGACTGACTGATGCCTAAAACATCAAACGACACAGCCAAGTGTCATTTTAGCTATAAAGCTAGTGCCATGTAACACAAAAGTGCTGTAATCAGGACTTTCACTTTTAGAATGAGCTATTTTAAACTTTGATGTGACACTTTTCTTAGTTTCAATGAGAGAAAATGAGACAAACCTTGAATGGCAGTGAGATTTTCTTAATGGCCTTCACCTGTTCACGTTTTAACAGTAAACCAGAGTTGCACTCGAGTGACGTCAACTCCCCACTTTGATTGATTGGCTAGATTAGAGCTGTCAGTCTAGAACTAGTGGACCAATGGGGATGCAAAATTTGGAAGCGCAAGTGAAGAATATGGAAATGAGAGCAAAGAAAAACACAGTGTAAGTGTGCAAAAAAATGTTTAATATGAGCAAAAAAATGTCAGAGAGAGCAAAAAACAGAGCAATATAACCGTGGAAAACCCCGGGTTATCTTCATTCTAAACCCTGCTTTTAACCCCGGGTAAAGCAACATTTCACACTTGTAATTTTGAAAGGGGGTAAGCACCGCTTTTTACCCAGGGTTATGAAACCCCGCTCCAGAGCATGGTTAACCCCACGTTGCGGTGCCAAAGGTATACAGTGTGAAATAATGTGCTGTTAGAATGTTTCATAAAGTTGTTTAGCAATAGACAACCAATCAAATAAAGCCTCAGTACTTACCTCGTTAAATATTAATGTGATTTGTACAGTCGCTGAAATTTTCACGCGCTGTTTACGTTCTCCGTCTGAGGGAATCCGGTGAAGTGTCAAACAGTGGTGGCAAATGCGATAACTGCCATGATGAAAAGACAGTATTCCGTGTTTTTGTGGCATATTTCAGTAGAAGAAAGACAAACAGAGAAGACATTTCACAGAAGAGAAGAGCAGCTCCACTGAGAGGCTGCGTATCCGTCGCGAGTTGCATTCATCCAATCATTGTTATCGACACCGCAAATATGCAAAAAGGAATGTTAACCCAGGGTTTAGGAAAGTACTGTGTGAAGCATTGGAACATGAACACCCAGTAGTGATGGGAAGATCGAATCATTTTACTGACTTGGATCTTTGAATCTCACTCAGCAAAATGAACAAATCTTTATTCAAGTCACTTCATTCATTAGTCACGTGACAGCCACAAAGGCTCTATAGGAAACAGAATCGCCCTGCGTCCGAAACCGTGTACTGTCACAGTATGTTCTGTATTTGATGAAGGATGCATGCGAGTAGTGGGAATAGATTTCGGACATCATCCGGGGACGTGGGCATTGACCCGTGACCCGCATATATGACGTAAGAACAACAACCGTGAAAACGATCTGCTCTGGTTTTGTTAAACCAGCTCAATGTAAGGAACAGTTATGTTGGTATATGTAGCACTTATAGTTGAGAAGAGCCGTCTGACTCGCGGTTCATCGACGCGCTTTTAAATCCAGCGCTTTGAACGTGACGTCACCTCAGCTCCCGTGGGATTATGGGAACGTTAAGTGTCCAGTTGATCCGCACTTCAGAATCTCGCCGGAAATATTAAATCATCCGGGTATTTCTCGCTTACTGCTTCATGAATACTGTGGATTCGGACAAACTACTCCATTGGCATACTGTTTTTGGCATATTATATAGTAGGGAAGTATGGATATTCGGATGCAGTGTCGATCTTCGGATCTGAGTCTTTCATTCATTTGTCACGTGACCGCTACTAGGCTCCGTATAGAAGACAAACAATGTTAATTTTTCTCTTAACAGCTTACAGTTCATTGTGTTGCAGTTGTTTGTATCTTGATAAATACATGTAGTGTGACAATAAAATACATTTTAAAATCATAAGGATTGTCATGATGAGTTATTTTCAATGTATTTAATGCAGGAAGTGTTTACAAGATATTTTCTGCCAAGTGTAAAATTAAAGTAAAATAGTTTTAGATGTATCAGTAAATTCAAAGGGAAATTCTTTAAGGCATACTTGATTTGGGTCTACAGTTCACAATAAGGACATAAATAATACAACAAGAGGACGCATCATGAGGAAAAAATACATTACAATTATCAATTCAGTACTCAAGTCAATAATATGGGGTTTTCTAATAGCTTTATAGTCAATGATATTTTATGAAAAAAGATAAAAGTTGTAAAGTTTGGAACTGGGCTTGAATTTAAGGCATCTTGCTTTATAAATGTTATTTTTCCCATCATTCTGAAAGTTTAAAGCTTTCACTAACACTTTATTACCAGATTCAATGTTATGGAAAAGAACCATCATGACAGAAACATTCACAATGTTATACATTGCAAGTAATAAAGAAGCTACAATTTGAGACCAGAACTCTTCATGACACTGTAAAGGCAAAATACAATCAAACTAACTTATTGTATTTAAGGAAGTTTGGGAGTATGAACTCATTTCTGTTTCCAATACAGAGTCTATGCGGCTGTCACATGAAAAATGAACGAAAGACTCAGATCTGAAGACTGACTCAATCAATCAATCAATCAATCAATCATTCAATTAATCAATCAATCAATGTTTATTTATATAGCATATTTAAAAACAACAGAGGTTGACCAGAGTGCTGCACAATATATAAAAAGACAACAATCATGACATGTAATAACAATAAACAATAAACTTACAAAGATAAAAACAAAAAAGGTCAAAGAATGTTAAAAGCCAAGGAAAACAGATACGTTTTAAGTTTAGTTTTAAAAACCGAGATAGTTGAGGCAGTTCTAATATGTGCCGGAAGACTGTTCCATAGCTTAGGTCCAACAACAACAAAGGCACGATCACCACTATTCTTAAGTTTAGACCTGGGAAAACAAAGCAATTCAGATTCACCAGATCTAAGAGATCTCGATGAAGTGTACAGGTGCAGCAAGTCAGATAAGTACTGTGGTGCCTGGTTATGGAGAGATATAAATACAAACAATAAAATGTTAAAATCAATTCTAAATGTAACAGGAAGCCAGTGCAATGAAATCAAGACCGGTGTGATGTGCTCAAATTTGCGTTTGCCCTTAAGGAGTCTAGCCGCAGCGTTTTGAACAAGCCGAAGGCGTGATAATAGATGAATGAGGGGCACCAATGTAAAGTGAGTTACAGTAATCCAGGCAAGAAGTAACAAAAACATGGATCACTGTTTCAAACTTGCTTAATGACAAGAAAGGCTTAACCTTAGTTAACAAATGAAGATGATAAAAACATGATTTTACCACAGCGCTTGCGGTGAACTAAACATTTCTGTTTCCTGTACAGATCCAATGCGGCTGTCCTGCATCAAATGAATGAAACACGAGCACGGGCGGCCACAAAAAAAAACACAAAAAAATCACTCTCCGAGACTACTAAATATGGGTTAAAAATTAAATAATACCCAGGATTAATTATTAATCTAGGGTAAAGTATGAACAGTGTGAAACATGAAACAGGATAACCAAGGATTCGGTTTACCCGGGGTTTATAATAACCCGCCGTTAACAATTTCAAGTGTGAAAAGCCCTTCTTTTGGTCTCTTGGTCAAAAGTCTTCACCATCATGGTTTTGCTGGTGAACAGCATGGAAATGTTTATATAAATGTACAGTTTATTTCAGCAGGCTTTGCTCTTGGAATCACTGCTTGACTGGAGATTATGATTGTTATTGTTTCAATCATTGCTGAGGAAAGCAGTGTATTCAAACTCCACCCTGATTCATAACCCTCCTGAGACTCTGAGTAAGCCCTGGATCCTACTTCTTTTCCACATATCGCTGAAAGCTGAAAATGACACCTGATAAAAATACAACAACAGGAAATTATCTTGCATATGGGATTAAAACCCCACCAAAACTTTCTCCAGGTGTACTAAAGCCACTGCACAGGAAGTCAGCTGAAGCTGTAATATTAGTGCGGAGCATTTATACTGACTCCCTTAAACAGAAGGAGCTATGACCTTAATAAACTAATGATCTTACTCAAGACAAGCTCCACATTACAGGCATCAGTGTACATAATCATGTGTTCATGGTAAAAATAGGTTTTGTGATGTGGGTTATTTATTTGTTTTTTCAGGGCTCTGTTTCAAATCTGCATGCAGGGAAATGATAAACAGTAAAACATTTAGACTATTCGTTCTTTTCAAGGATGGTTGGCATTTATAATACTTGTTTTGGATAGATACTGTTAATTTTAAGCATTATACCATATCCTAACACAGCACAATGCGACATGTTTTCAGTGGATAGTGTTTTGTCTGTCCACACTGAAAGTGAATCTGCCGTGTGACATGACACAATCACAGCCAATCAGAACAGATTTGATGTTTAATGTACTGTTGTGAGGGGGTCGCATGGCACCATGTGAGCGTCGAACGTGTGAACAGCGAGCTCTGTGCACTTTGTTAGTTTTTGATACTTTTTGTGTCATAAACTGATGAGATTCTATACACCCTGTTCCATAACTGTTCTATGAAGACAATATGTCAAAGAATTCAAAATTCTTGGGCTCTGGAGACATTAAAAGACACTTACGTGCTCAAGCTGATACCCCAGACAGGGCCACAGACCAGGGACTCAGTTTGGACGATGCGGCGAGTCAACTGTCGAGCATGTCGGCAATGCTGGTGAAGGTCGTTGCCAACTAGGAGGATCTTGCTGTAATACGTCGATCAATCACTGCCATGAAGACAAAATTCTCTGAGTTGGTTACAAGAGTGTCGGACATCGAGAAATGGATCGATTATCTGGTGTCATCGGAGAGGGAATTCGCTTCTAACCTGCTAACGATCAAGACAGACTTGGAACGCATTTGGGAAAAGTTGAAAGACCTTGAGAATCGTAGCTGGTGAAACTACATCCGAATTGTTGGAAAACGAAGAAGGCCGAGATATGGTGAAATTCCTAGACGAGCTCTTCCAGAGTCTGCTCAACATAACAGGCCATAAGCTGGAAATCGAGCGAGCTCACAGAGATCAGCTGAGGGAGACAGGCCCCGATCAATTCTGGACAGATTTCTGAGATCATCCGATAAAGATCTCGTTTTACGCGAGGCAAGGAGTAAAGGAAGGCTTTCTTGGAAGAACCACAGCAATTTCTTGTTCCCAGACATTGCGAATTCGACAAGAGAGAAACGTGATGGATTCAAGGAATGCAAGAAACTCTTACATCAATGGATGGTCGCTTTTGCACTGATGTTCCCGGCCAAATTGAGAACAGATACAAAGGATGGCCACAAAATATTTACATGCCCACAGCAAGCAATGTCCTTCATAAAGTCAGTGGAATGAAGGAGTAAGTCATTGTGTGATACTGTGTATACAGCCGAGTGGACCTGACTCACTGAACATTCACTTGACTGTTCGAGGAAATGAGCGCCTTCTTTCTTTCTTTTTGTGTTGGTTCTGCCTAGTGGCTGGAGTTTGTTTTGTGGAGTAACACTCCTTCGGGACAGTTTGTGGATGAATCTGCACATTCTTTGTGCTTACACCTCCTATTGGTTGGAGTTATTTCTGTGAAATATTTCTTGCAAAACACTGGAGTGATTAGAGCATTTTTTTGCACTCATGTAACAGCTGAGTGAACCTGACTCACTGAACATTTACTTGACTGTTCGAGGAAACTGGGCACCTTTTTTGTTTCTTTTTGTGCTGGTTCCGCCTAGCGGCTGGAGTTTGTTTTATGAAGGAACACACCTTCAATACAGTTTTGTGAATGAATCTACACATTCTTTGTGTTTATTCTGCCTATTGGCTGGAGTTTATTTTATAGATAATTTTCTGTTATGTAATTCTGTCTCACAAAATTTGTATAGAAACACCGGACTTGAGCAATCTGACGGCAAAGTTGCTGCGGGGACTCTCATAGACGTACATGGACTGTTTGAGTTTAGAGGGATGAACGCCGGTTGGTGCTGTTGTGTGCAGGGTTAATGCGCATGTTTTTCTTTTTTATGTTTGTTTGGTTCGGGGTGAAGTTCGGGGTTGGATTGTTGCACAAATGTTGAAATATGGTCTTTATAATCTTGTTTTTGATATATTTTTTTCTAACATGACAAAATGTCAAATGTTAATAAGAGTGGATTATCAATCTCCATGTTGAATGTGAATGGGTTGGGGCACCCCATAAAAGAGGGAAGGTTATTTCCTTTCTTAAATGTAAGAAATATGATATAGGGTTTCTTCAAGAAACACAACTTTCCCAGCAGGAAGCTGAACAATTTGGGAAGATATGGGGTGAGCATGTTTTCTTTAGTGTTGGCTCAAGTAAGAGCAAGGGAGTCATTATATTGGTAAATAAACATCTACTATTCAAATGTCTCAAACAGATTAAAGATAAATTAGGAAGAGAAATTATTGATTTAGCTGAAATTCAGGGGCAAAGGTTGATTTTTGGCTAATATTTACGCACCTAATGCTGATGATCAGGGCTTTTTTGTAGCTCTTGAAAGTATGTTTCAAGCCGCTGGTACCCCTCATGATATAATATTGGGAGGAGACTTTAATCTTTTGATGGATTCAGTCTTTGATCATAGTAAAGCAAAAGTGTGTAAGCCCCCTAGAGCAACATTGACGCATCACAGGATGTGTAAAAATCTTGGTCTTATAGATATTTGGAGACTTTTAAACCCATTTTGTAGGGACTATAAAACATTTTCATCAGTCAATAAGATTTATTCTAGAATTGTTTCTTTTTTTTTTTTTTATCTAAGTCCCTCATTTCATCTGTTGTGGATTGCTCAGTTGGAAACACCTTAGTCTCAGATCACACCCTGGTGAGTTTAGAGGTGGTGCCACATACGGAGAAAAATAAATCATATAGTTGCCGCTTTAATGTATCCCTTTTGCAAAATCCTGAATTCCAACAAATGCTAAAGACTGAAATAAGTGTGTATATGGAGACCAACTGGTATACAAAAATCCAAAGCACGAGAACTCGTGGAGTTAAAAGGAATATTAAAAGTGCTGAGGCAGAGTTGAAGCGCCGAATGTCATCTGATGGCCTCAGAGAATTGACCCGATTGAAATACAGATATAATACTATTTTGTCACAGAAGGTGGAGTTTTGGCTATTCAGAAGCTTTTTGCTAGATATATAAAGCAGAGAGAGTCTTTTTCTACCATTCCCTCAGAAATCTGCTGGTGGTGAAATTTTAACCTCAGCCATTGATATTAATAATACTTTTAAAGAATTCTATCTTGATCATTATAGTTCCACATCTTCGTCTACTGATGAAGATATTTGAAACTTTGTGGAACCATTAGAACTCCCTAAACTGACGACTGAACAAAAACTTCTCTTGATTCTGAGATTTACATTTTTATTTATGCATTTGGCAGATGCTTTTATCCAAAGCGACTTACAGTGCCCTGATTATAGGGACAATCCCCCTGGAACAACCTGGAATTAAGTGCCTTGCTCAAGGACACAATGGTAGTGGCTGTGGGGATCAAACCAACAACTTTCTGCTTACCAGTTCAGTGCTTTAGTCCACTACACCACCACCACTCCTATGATAACCTCCAGATAACCTTGGAGGAGCTTGGCGAGGTACTTAAGGCCTTGCCTACAGGCAAGGCTCCAGGGCCAGATGGCTTTGCCGCTGAATTGTTTTAGATCTTATGCTACAGAATTGGCTCCACTTTTTCTAGAAGTTTATACGGAATCATTATACGGAGCCGCTTACACCACTCTGGGCTTGAAAATAATCGTCCCTCCTTCGTGGTGTGGAATCAGTCAGTTTGAAATGCAAGGTGGCGTGACTGAAAACTGACTGGGGGGGCAACTATAAGGAGGGGCACCTGCATCCAACCAGCGGGCCGCTGGAGGATTTTGAAAGGTGTCTTGGAGGATGAAGTCAGAAACTGTACCACTAGGGGCAGCTCGGCTCCTAGCGTGTGACCCTGGGTTTCTCAGGGGCACATTCCTATGCGTATCTCTAAAAAGGGAGCCCTCTTCTATGTCAGATGTTGTGCGGTATGTTTCAGCTGCACTTACCTGATCTGACTCTACTTTTAGCTGGGCAGCTTGAAGCTGCCTGCGCAGGGCTTCGTTTTCCTCCTGCATCCGGGCATTATCTTCCTGTGCCCGGACTTTCTCAGCTTGGGTGCACCTAATTTCTTGGTGCAGGCTGAGATTTTCCTTCTGCACTGCTTGGTAGCTGCTCTGCAGCTGGGCGAGCTGGGCCTGGTGCTCGGCGGTTTGCAGTTGGGTTTTGCGGTGATGAAGAAGGAACATTTGGCCCACTAGGTCCAGGATTTTGCGCATTGGCTTCCCGACCGAGTTGTTGACATAATCAACTAGTTCCTGCAATGCTTCATCACAACGACTAATATTGTAGCCGATAAGGTTCTTTCTCTCCTCTATGGAGAGACGAAGGACAGCAGCAACTACATCTTGCAGTGCTGGGTCGACTAACCTCTGTGGAGCTTCAGCTCCAGTCACACAGGGCGATTGGTGACTCATTTTTTGGTGAATGGTGAATTTTTACTGGGGCCGTAAAACGTGACAGCTTGTTGTTTTACAGTTGATATAATGCTAGCACAAAAGCACAGTTGAGAGGCTTCAACCTGTGGCTTATGGTCTACTGTTATGTAATGTGCAAATTTCACTGTGTTCTCTCTTTAGTGGATGTCAACGAAGTGACTTGGCACCTCTCTGTAACATTTAGATGAAAGTGTTAGGAGTTAAATAACAACAACAGCAGGTTTTAAGCAGACTATAGTAAATTTACCAACCCCTAATTCACTCTTAAGAGCACTTTCACACCACACTGGCTTATGTTTGGCAAGTTTTGAGAAGTAAATTGTCAAACAGAACCAAACTTTGAAGTAAGGATTCAAGTTATTACTTTGGATTCTTATGCATACACACTGTGACAGAACTGGCACGTAGGATGCCTCACACGGGGCACCAATTATTATGTAGGACTTTACTGGTGGTTTAGATCAGTGTTACTATAAGAAATAATTAATAATTATTTCTGTAGTTATTAATTAATATTTAAATTAATTATATTGAATCTAACTCATTAAAACCTCATATGGGGCTCCAGTAAATGTAGTGTGCTATGTTTAGGAGCAAGTTTGGTTATTAGCAATAATTAATAATTATCAAAGATAATTACTAATTATTAAAATCAATAGAACATTGATGAGAATCAATGTTAGCTTTTTTGTAATCCTTTAAATCAACAATTATCAAAGATAATCATTAATTGTTAACATCGATGAAACATTAATTAAAATTAACACTAGCTTATTGATCATTCAAATTCAACAATAATCAAAGATAATTATCAATTATCAAAAATCAATAGAATATTAATAAGGATTAACATTGATGGGGCACCACCCTGGAATCAGGAACTAGTAATCAAATATTAAAACAGTCTCAATATTAGATTGTTTTCTTAGGAAAATCGACATCCGAAGAATATCAATTTTTGGGGAAAAAAACAATGAATGAAGGCTTGAATCCGAGCACTGACATCCCGTCAGCATGACACAGGCGTATGCAAAACTAACCAAAACACTTCTCTTTGTAATATACTACACTTGGCGATAACACTTTATATTGATGGTCCCAAATAGATATTTAACTGACTATAAGTGACTTATCAACTGGCTTGCTATAGCTAGTAAACAGTGTTTCAACAAACATTCAGTAGACTTACAGTAGCCTGTATATAGATCTCTATTAATGACCAACTTACATTATTGTTGAGAACATCACTTCATTAAAAGGTCATTAATAAAGATCTATATACAGGCTACTGAAAGTCTACTGAATGTTTGTTGAAACACTGTTTACTAGCTATAGCAAGCCAGTTGATAAGTCACTTATAGTCAGTTAAATATCTATTTGGGACCATAAAAATAAAGTGTTACCCACTCGGTGACCTATATGAGAGTAGAGTGTTGAGATCCTTTGAAAATTTGGTTAAAAATTTTGGGATTCCCAGATCTAATCTCTATAAGTATTTACAGCTGCGCCACCTGCTCTGTATTGTTTTTGGGAGATGCAAGGGTGCTCCTTATGCAATCCAAGATTTTACATAGATTATATTGGACCCCCTCTAGATTGTATAGGCTTGGTCTTAAAGAACACCCACCTGCTGGCGATGCCAGTCAGAAGATGGAGACACAACCCATGTCTTTTGGGGGTGTGTTAAGATCCAAGAATTTTGGTTGAAGATTTAGAGTTTTATGTGTGAGATATTGGGCACTCAAATGTTATTTTGCCCCATACTCTGTATTTTAGGAGATGGGGCAGTCATCAATATAGAGAATAAGCACATAAAAAACTAGCATTATGATCGCCAGATAGATAGGTTTAAGGGGATGGAAGTTGGCTGGAATGCCCCCATTTCAGGAGTGGTTTTCAGAGATGGGCAGGGTGGCAGCTTTTGAAGAAGGGTCATCCAGAAGACTGGGGAATTTAGACTTGTTTGTGGGGAAATGGGGTAAATATCTGGCATTTTTGGAGGTCTCTCGGGGAGGGACAGTGGAGAGAGAGGTGTAGTGGATAATGTGTGTGGTTATTATATATATATATATATATTTTATTTTGTTTTGAAAAGCACTGTATTACAAAGTATTACTAGCATCATAATAGTATTCAAAACAGAATAAAGTGCAACAGAATTTTTTATTTTTTTTAATGACTGGTTAAGTGCACATGGAAAAGATGTGTTTTTAGTCATTTTTTGAAGATGCAGTTGGGAAGGTCGTTCCACCAACGTGGTATGATGAAGCTGAAAGTCCGGGAAAGTGTTTTGGTGCCTCTTTGTGTTGGTACAACAAGGCGACGTACCTTAGCCGACTGCAGGCTTCTAGTGGGCGCGTAGCTCTGCAGAAATTATTTTAGGTATGCTGGAGCAGACCCAGTGACTGTTCTGTATGCCAGCATCAGAGCCTTGATTTTGATACGTGCATCAACCGGCAGCCAGTGGAGAGAGACAAGGAGTGGTGTAACATGTGCTCTCTTTGTTTCATTAAAGACCAGACATGCTGCTGCATTCTGGATCATTTGGAGGGGTCTAATTGCACATGCAGGGAGGCCTGCAATGAGAGCGTTACAGTAGTCCAGTCTAGTTATGACAAGTGACTGGACAAGCAGTGGTGTGGCATGTTCAGAGAGGAAGGGTCTTATCTTCTTGATATTGTAGATTGTAAATCTACATTATCTTGCGGTCTTTGAGATGTGGTCTGTGAAATTTAGTCTGTTGTCGATGGTTACCCCTAGATTTCTGACCGATTTGGAAGGCATTACTGTAGTTGCTCCCAGCTGCACGGTGATGTTGTGTTCAACAGCAGGTTTGGCTGGAAAGACAAGGAGTTCAGTCTTGGCTGGGTTGAGTTGCAGGTGGTGTTCCTTCATCCAGGCCGAGATGTCCACCAGGCAGGCAGAAATTCGAGCAGTCACTGTGGTGTTGTTGGGCTGGAAAGACAAGTAGAGATGCATGTCATCAGCGTAGCAGTAGTAAGAGAAACCATGTGCCTGAATGATGGGTCCCAGTGATGTTGTGTATATAGAGAAGAGAAGTGGCCCAAGCACTGATCCCTGAGGTACCCCAGTAAGTAGCTGATGTGGCTTGGATACCTCACCTCTCCAGGCAACCTTGAAGGACCTACCTGAGAGATAGGAATTAAACCAGTCAAGCACAGTTCCTGTGATGCCCAGTGAGGAGAGGGTAGAGAGTAAGATCTGATGGTTGACTGTGTCAAAGGCTGCAGAAAGGTCCAGCAGAATCAGGACCAATGATCTGGAGTCAGCTTTCGCCCGTCTCAGCGACTCAGTGACAGACAGCAGGGCAGTCTCGGTGGAGTGTCCACTTTTGAAGCCTGACTGATTGTCATCCAGCAGCTTGTTCTGTGAGAGATAGGCAGAGATTTGATTGAAAACTGCCCTTTCAAGTGTTTTTGCCATGAATGGGATGAGAGAGACTGGTCTGTAGTGTTCTATTTGTGTGGGATTAAGTGTGGATTTCTTCAGCAGCGGGGTTACTCGAGCCTGCTTAAATTTAGTGGAAAAAGTGCCTGTAAGTGTGTGAGTACAGGTAGGATGGACGGAGAAATGGCCTGGAGAAGGTGAGAAGGAATGGGGTCAAGGGAACAGGTGGTGAGGTGGTTGGAGAGGAGGAGTTTAGAGACCTCAGTGTCAGTCAGAGGAGAGAACATAGAGACAGAAGAGTTGCGTACAGGAGACAGGTGTTTGACAGGGTGTGGTGCTGAGAATGTATTGCTGATGGCTGCAACCTTATTAGTAAAAAATGTGGTGAAGACATCTGCTGTCAGTGATGTGTCAGGCGGTGGAGGGGGAGGGCAGAGAAGTGTGTTGAATGTTCTAAACAAGCTGCAAGTGTCTGTGGTGCTGTTGATCTTGTTCTGGTAATAGGAGGTTTTTGAAGATTTAACGTTATCTGAAAAAGTTGCAAGCAGGGACTGATATTTACCTAGATCTGCTGGATCTGCTGGATCTTTAGATTTCCGCCATTTCCTCTCAGCTGCCCTGAGGTCAGTCCGATGTTCACGAAGGATGTCAGACAGCCAGGGGCTGGGTGGTGTAGCACGTGCTGGCCTAGAGGAGATAAGACAGATGTTGTCTAGACAGGTTGTTAAAGTAAAGCTTAGTGTGTCTGTGGCAGTGTTTATATTAAGCGTGGTAAATACATTTTGTGTAGGAAGAGATGTAGAGACAGCAGTGGAAAGGCGAGAGAGTGAGAGGGAACGGAGGTTACGGCGAAAGGAAACCAGTGGTGGAGTCTGTTTTAATGTAGATGGGAGGGTCATGTTGAACTGAACAAAGTAGTGATCAGAGACATGTAAAGGAGTAACAAGAATATTTGAGTTGGTACAGTTATGTATAAAGATGAGGTCCAGCTGGTTGCCCGATCTGTGAGTTGCTGTGGTGTGTAGTTTTTCCAAGTCAAATGAGGCCAGAAGAGTATTCAATTCAGTGGCCTGGGGCTTGTCTTGGTGTATGTTGAAATCACCAAGAACCACAAGTGGCCTACCATCCTCCGGCAAGGAGGACAGCAGGCATCCAACTTCTCAAGAAAGTTTGTCAGCTGACCTGGAGGGCGATAGATGACAACAACATGTATTTTTGTGGGTTGCAATGTAGTAATAGCATGGAATTCAAAACTAGTATTGTTACATAGTGAAGAGTGCGGTGAAAAAGTCCAGTTGTTATGAATGAGCAAACCTGTTCCCCTGCACCTGCCAGTGTGTCGAGGGGTGTGAGAGAAGGAGAAGTTGTTGGAGAGAGCAGCAGGTGTTGCTATATCCTCTGGACGTATCCATGTTTCTGTCAGTGTCAGGATGCTGAGGGCGGACTGCGTGGCAAAGGCTGGAATGAAGTCAGCTTTGTTCACAGCTGACTGGCAGTTCCAGAGTCCCACTGAGAAAGAGAGCAGAGCAGGTGCTGAAGTGCAAAGTGGCCGTAGGTTGTGTGGGTTGCATTTGGTCTTGCATCGATATCGTGTAAACGGTCTGTAACAGATAACAGGGATGTGCTTGAAGGCATGTGTTATTCGTGAAGTAGACATGTTAGTTAGTATATAGAAGGAAAATAATAAGAGATACAATAACAAGATACTTAAGTGCTATGGTGAGTGGTGCCTTGTTGGTGTCCTTGCTCAGTGGACTCGCACTAGTAGAATCGCTGGTCTTTACACAAGTAGGTCTTCACACGAGGAGGGCTTTACATGAAGAGGGCTTTACACGAGGGCTTCCACTTCTGCTGCCACTTCCATGTCAGCATTCAAGTCAAATATATACGTGATGATAATGAGCCGTTCAATGAAAAAGCAGGACAAGGTCGCGCGAGGTGACAAGTGCGACTTCCGTGCACCGCAAATAAATTATTCTGCACTTTAGCAATAAATAATACCCTAAAACAAGTGAAGCACTGTTTATAAACACTAAAAACCACGATAGTTTTACACACACTGGACAATCATTTCTAAATCTAGCAGTGAATAACCTGGGACAAGTCAAAACAATATAGCACACACACACCGACCTACGTATAAGCGACGCGAGTTCAAGACAGTAAACAAACAGCACAAGTCTAGCAATGAATACCACTCTTCAACAAAGTAAAACAATGAAATAAACACACTTACACGCAACTGCAGACTCTCCTTCCCAGACAAGAGACTTGAATGACGCCAGGGCTTCTCTGTCTTGAGGCTTGTTTTCTCAGCTTGCCATTTTCAACTTCACTCTAATGTGTGCAGAACTGTGATGTCATCAACTTATTTAACATCTCTCTGTAGAAAGTTGACCCATGTGAAACACAGGCGGAGTGTATATCCATCTACAGAGCATTACAGGTGCATTAGCAGAGGTTATAACTGTCTATTTGGCGCTTTTTCTTCACCAAACTGTATTATCCAGATGCGTCAATAAACTTGAGATGAACTGCAGTGCAAATGATTACCAAACTATTGGTGGCAAACCGTACGGTTGTATTTTTTTCCCCGAGAACTGTTAAACCCCTAGCAGCTACTGGTAACCAGTGGAGTGAAATCAAGTGTGGGGTGATGTGAGCCCTCTTTGGTTGATTGAAGACCAGATGTGCTGCAGCATTTTGGACCGTCTACACTGGCTTAAGCTTGCTAGCTGGTAGGCCAGCCAACAGGGCATTACAGTAGTCCATTCATGAAATGACCAGAGCTTGGACCAGGAGCTGTGTAGCATATTCAGACAGGAAAGGTCTGATGTTGTAAAATATTAACCTCCAAGTACGGGCGGTTGATGAGATGAAGTTAAGCTGGTCATCCACCACCACTCCCAGGTTCTGGGCTGCCCTGGTGTTAGTATTGTTGAACCGAGATGTATGGTGAGGTTGTGGTCTTGAGAAGGTTGAGCTGAAGGTGATGTTCCTTCATCCAGGCCGCAATCTAGACTTGCTAATATATCTGGTTTAGTCTAATCTATATATCTTCACATTGACAAGAAGCTGGTGAAACACACACACACACACACACACACACAGATGTGAATTAGTCTTTGGAAAAGAATGTGATCAGCTCACTTCAGACTCTGCTGAAGATGTTGTTTTGTCCATACGTTTGTGCTGATATCAGGTTACAGTGTATGATTTATGTTTGGACTCATTTTTGCTTACATAATCCTTATTGTCTTTTTTGAGAGGAGTCGTGAAGACCTTAGTTAGTAGAATGCAGATATTTGTTGTGCGAGTTATTCTCTTTTTCTCCTCCTGTTTATTTTACCCATACTCATTTATAAAACCCATAAGTTTAACTTTTGCATACATAAAAATGACATAAGGAAATTTGAATTATAATACATATAATATAAACTATGATTTACTTTGGCATACTGTAGGGTCCAAAAGTCTGGGATCACTAGTGAAAATACTTATATTTAGCATTTTTCTAAATTAATATGTTTTCATTGTTATTATAATTACAAATTATATTAAAAGCAACCATTTTAATTTTGCTTCAATGACCATATGCACAGGAACAAAACCTGATGATCATGTTCTCCAGCATAATTTCAGAATGTTCCAAAGAGCATTCAATATAACAAATGCCATGCACACTACAAAGTTTTGGGAGTGACAATCACAATTAAATGTGGCAGTGAATCCCGTAAATTTTCTTCCATGTGTGTACGGAATGCAGGACCGATTCCCGCATTTGCGATGATTGACGATGTGATAACCATAGCAACGCTACAGTGTCTCGTACCTGTGAACAAGAAACATGAATGGCACCAGTTTAACCCATTTTGTGTTTTCTTGTTTTGAGCAAAGAGATTATCCACCAGAGAATTACAAGATTTTTAATATGAAAAAATAGTACAATTTCGAGATTTTTAATATGGTCTCAAACATTTGCTCCCAACTGCACATAAAAAACCATATCTTTGCAATTCTGACACACAAGCTGCATGCTAATGACCTCCAGTACCCTCAGATGAGTGAGACGAGGTTTGACTGTGACCCAGATGTAATAATGAGGATTTATTTGAGGGACAGAACAAACTCCTGCTGTCACAGACATCAACTGTCTGGAATAAATGAGATGAATGCCCTCAGCTCTCTTTCTCTCTCTTTCTGTCTTTTCTCTGTTTTCATGCACACATACAGTGTGTTCACATACATTATGAATGAAGCGATCCTGTTTATGCAACCTAACTGTTGCCTGACTCATTTACAGTAATATATGCTTAATGCAGATCTGTATAAATGGTGTAATATTTTTAGTTCTTTCCCGTGCAGCCTCTTGTGTCTCTTTCTGGAATGAAGCTAACTTTACTATGGTCAAGATAATTGCGGTGTGAAATTCAGATTTTATTTTAGTAAACATCAGTGGTGCAATGGCTTAATTATGTACCCTACTGTAGGCTACGTAATTTTCTTCTTTGTGAATTATGAATTGAGGTGATTTCGTCTTCTGCTCTGCTTTGTGCTGAAATATTTCTATAGAAGAGTGTAATTCACTGGTATTCTCAGCATCTACTCTTAGGATTTTAGAATGAAATCAGATAATCCTATTAATAAGCATATTCATATCAAACATACTGAATAAAAATAAAATAGATATGATGTGAGCGTGCATTTGGTTTAACTTCCTCATTTTGAAGGGCATGCACAGCATATTTGCACATGTGGTTATTTGTGTATTTTATTTCAGTAAATCACCCAAGTTGCCCCCACAATGCACAAATGCAATTTGGTAGATTGCACAAGCAAAGTAGTACCCGTTATTTGGGATCATAATGAATCAGGGTGTGATGAATAGGAGTGTGTGGTCGGGCTGTGAGTGTGTGCGCCTGGTGCTGAGTGGCCCAATCAACGGGAGAGAGATAAGAGGAGTCGTCGGGAGTGCTGAAGAGAGAGAGAGAGACACACACACAGAGCTGTGTGTGTGTTCATGGTCGATGTCTGTTTTTATGTTCCAGTTTGATGTTATGTTATAATTAAAGTCTTGTTGAGTGTTGATCCGGTTCCCACCTTTTCCTTTCCCGAACCCCGTTACACTGGTGCCAAAACCCAGGAAGGAGGAATGATGCACCTTCAAGGAGCCCTTGCCGCTGACTGAGGATCGCGATGCCGAGGGAGTGCGTGATCTGGTGGCACTGGAGCTCTGTGTCAACCGGCAGTCGAAAGGGACGGCTGAGGGGTCCAGTGCCATCACCCGGTGTTGCGGACGGAAGCAGTACAGTGAGCTGAGGCCAGTCAACGGCGTGTCCGGGGCCAGCAAGCCCGTCTCTCTCTCCTCTCTCTCTCCTCTCTCTGCTTCCGCCTCTCTCTCTATTCTCCCCCTCTCCTCTCCCTCGTCCTGTTCCCACTCCCAGGCACAAGCGGATCAGACCCAGAGACCATCCTGACGTGTCAACGCTCCCTCCCTAGAAATGGGGAGGGGGGGTGGGGTATGTCACAGGCCAGAGAATTCCCCATCCTGAGTTTGGTGATTGGGGAATGTGGCGAGCAGGGCGGGGCCGAGCAGCATCTGGGTAGAGTGATGCCGGGATGATAAGTGGTAAATGAGGTCCACCTATGTGCCACACCGGTCTCACATTCCAGTGAGGGGCGGTGGGAGTATTTAAGGAAAGGAGACAGCGGCAGACGAGAGAGATGCAATCAGCCTGCTGCTGAAGAAACCCACACTTAACCCCACACAAATAGAACACTACAGACCAGTCTCTCTCATCCCATTCATGGCAAAAACACTTGAAATGGCAGTTTTCAATAACCCTAACCCTAACCCTGTCTCTCACAGAACAAGCTGCTGGATGACAATCAGTCAGGCTTCAAAAGTGGACACTCCACCAAGTCTGCTCTGCTGTCTGTCACTGAACCCCTGAGACGGGCGAAAGCTGAATCCAGATCATCGGTCCTGATTCTACTGGACCTTTCTGCAGCCTTCGACACAGTCAACCATCAGATCTTACTCTCTACCCTCTCTTTGCTGGGCATCACAGGAACTGTGCTTGACTGGTTTAATTCCTAAATCTCAGGTAGGTCCTTCAAGGTAGCCTGGAGAGGTGAGGTGTCCAAGTCACATCAGCTACTTACTGGGGTACCTCAGGGATCAGTGCTTGGGCCACTTCTCTTCTCTATATACACAACATCACTGGGACCTATCATTCATGCACATGGTTTCTCTTACCACAGCTACGCTGATGACACACAACTCTACTTGTCTTTCCAGCCCAATGACACCACAGTGACTGCTCAAATCTCTGCCTGCCTGGCAGACATCTCAGTCTGGATGAAGGAACACCACCTGCAACTCAACCCAGCCAAGACCGAACTCCTTGTCTTTCCAGCCAACCCTGCTGTTGAACACAACATAACCGTGCAGCTGGGTGCAACTACAGTAACGCCTTCCAAAATGGTCAGAAATCTAGGGGTAACCATTGATAACAAACTAAATTTCACAGACCACATCTCAAAGACCGCAAGATCATGTAGATTTACACTCTACAATATCAGGAAGATAAGACCCTTCCTCTCTGAACATGCCACACAACTGCTTGTTCAGTCACTTGTCATAACTAGACTGGACTACTGTAACGCTCTCACTGCAGGCCTCCCTGCATGTGCAGTTAGACCCCTGCAAATGATCCAGAATGCAGCAGCACATCTGGTCTTTAATGAATCAAAGAGAGAGCATGTTACACCACTCCTTGTCTCTCTTCACTGGCTGCTGGTTGATGCATGTACCAAGTTCAAGGCTTTGATGCTGGCATACAGAACAGTCACTGGGTCTGCTCCAGCATACCTAAAATAATTTCTGCAGAGCTACACGCCCACTAGAAGTCTGCAGTCAGCTAAGGAACGTCGCCTTGTTGTACCAACACAAAGAGGCACCAAAACACTTTCCCGGACTCTCGGTTTCATCATAACACGTTGGAATGACCTTCCCAACTGCATCCGTGAAGCTGACTCACTCTCTGTCTTCATAAAACGACTAAAAACACATCTTTTCCATGAGCACTTAACCAGTCATTAAAACAATTAAAAATAACCTTGTTGCACTTTATTCTGTTTTGAATGCTATTCAGATGCTAGTGAAACTTTGCAATATGGCACTTTTTGTACCACTGTCTCGTAAGATGATTCGCTTACGTTTTCCTCTTTTGTAAGTCGCTTTGGATAAAAGCATCTGCCAAATGAATAAATGTAAATGTAAATGTGTCTTTTTATGTTCAGACGTAGCTGGCTGAAAAGCAGTGCGTGTTTTTGTTTTGTTACACACTGAAAAGTGTTTATTAAATGCCTACGTGTTGGTCAAGCCGATCCCAGCTTCCTCCTTTGCCATTTTTTAATTTTCACAGGGCTATAGTGTGCTGTTTGTTGAGTCAGTGAGTGTCTTAGTGTGTAGTGTGAACGTCTGCTCTGAATAACAGGAAGCAGATGGAGGCCGTGGGTTTGGAGGGCACACTTCCCTCACTAACACCTGCCCTCTGCAGTACACACACACACACACACATGTTGGTGCAGCTATCATTATGAGGACTCTCCATAGACATAATGATTTTTATACTGTATGAACTATAGATTCTATCCCCTAACCCTAACCCTACCCCTAAACCTAACCCTCACAAAAAACTTTCTGCATTTTTACATTTTCAATAAAACATCGTTTAGTATGTTTTTTTAAGCATTTTGGTTTATGAGCACACTTGAGGTGTCCTCGTAAACCACATTTGTAGCATAATTACGTTACACTATCTAGAACAGTGCTAGTGAATAATGAATCCTCTTAAACCATATATACCTGAACACACACACACACACACACTCACACACACACACACACACACACAACATACAGAACCAGTCTTGAGTCTCTCTCTGTTTCTGTCTCTATGTCTCTCCACCTCTCTCTCTCTCTTTAGTAGGGATTCTGGGATATAGACTGGCCGTTATTTTACATCACGAGTTCTTCCCCCTTCTGCTGCTGTATTATTCACACTTGTGTATCCATTTGTGTTTTTGTCTGCTCTCCAGAGTCCAGCCATTCAAAGGGAAAGAAGAAAAGCTGTCACTGTTAATGGATTCATTTGTTTTGTTGGTGCAGTTATTATTTTGCTTCTTGTGACTATAGAGTATAAAACAGTATCAGCATGAAACAAGCAACTGATGTTTACTATAGACTGTATTTGTTGTGTGCCTATTATAAAACATCATATGTTGTTGTAATGTTTGATGTTTGTTTTTCTCGTTGACCAGCAAGCAGTAAATCATGTTCATGAATGTCGACATGCTACACATCATGTATATATTTGTAAGAATATCTTCATTATTCATATTGATTGTGCAATTCTGAAGTGCAGCAAAAGCAAGTTTGATAATTGACTTCTGCTGAGCATCAGATAATACACACTAGTGTGATGCACACTTGACATTACTGTCTTCTGCTTGGTGGGTAATATCTTCTCATTGGAATAAATTGAGATAAATTGTTTTTGCCAAATAATAAGCAGCTGTTTACCTGAAAAATAATACATTAGTGTGTGAAGATGTCTTGAAGTAGCACTTAGAGGCTGGTAAGTGTATATGCGAGATTATTTAATGAAAAGAAGTACAGAAAGTGTATAATCAGTGTGGGGTTTTCCCCTCTTTAACCTGTGCTTCCCTCCAGTCTGCAATATTTGGTTACGTCTTTGCATCCACATTATAAACAGTCTTCTGGAATTCTTGAAATAATTATTTCTGAAGATTATTGTGAATGGAGGCAGTGCTTGGAAAGTTCCAGTATCTGACATTTACTACCTCCACATCAGCAACTTTTTAACCACCGGGACTCTTCAGTCAGAATTACTGCAAGATGTCATCCACTGCTATTGATTTTTTCCCCATCCATCTCTTTCTCTTTTCATTGATTTTCTCTTTTGATGAGAGAATCTCTGCTGGTGCTCATCTCAGATATGTTTAACTCGTAATGGTTCAAGTATCGTGAGAGTCATAGTTTAACTGAAACTAGCAGATTATCTGTGTGATGCTGTTTGGATTCTGCACCATACTGTTCATGTTTTAGAGGAAGCACAGAATGATGAATCATCATCAGAAAGAAGAATGAGTGAATAATGAATGAAGATCAAACCATTATATTCTTGCAGCCCTTTTAATACTCAATAACATTCTCAATATTTAAAATGTTCTGACTAATCTTATAAGAACTGATTATAAACACTATTTTAACAAACTATCATGATTCAAATGTCCTTCATGAGGTTATGAGACTCCAGGAACAAATAATAAATAAATCAAATTCATTTCCACGTGCTAATATTTTTTATTTATTTTTTTTTTTGGGTGTATAGTACACACTGTAACAACTCACTTTATGTACTTTTATTTTATTTTTATTGTATTTTTCTATGATGTGTTTTTGTCAAAACCCTAAACAATATCAATGTTATACCAGTGATTCTTTTATATATATATATATATATATATATATATATATATATATATATATATATATATATATATATATGGAGATAACCTCCGCGGCTCCACAATAGGAGAGAGCGTAACGGTCAACTAGCGTGTTACGACGGTAAGTCACCGTTTGCAGATTCCATATTAATGAATGAGGAGAGCCTTAAACTGACACCTACCTGTCACAAAATCATCCATGTCTTATAAAACATCAATGTATCGTAGTAAACTGCACACAGTTCATTTCAAAAGGATTGTTTAGTGTAAAACCTGTTGAAGATTACTTCCTTACAAAAGCAGTTTATTCAGCACACTGATGCATCTCCTCCATAGACATCCATTCAGAAAGAACGTCCTCTTGTCTCCTCAGCAGTGTACTGAATATCTGTGGGAGCGCCACGTTGTGCTTTTTTAGGCTATGTTTGTAGGCTCCCCTATTAGGTTCTGGTTATACTCTACTGGATAACAACCAACTTTCTGGAATATTTGGCTAATGACTTTCATATTATCTGTCTGTTGATTTTGATAAGATCTGAAGAACATATTAAACAATTTTAATAAGATTCATTTTAAAGTAACTATTGTTATTTTTTACACATACACCACTGGGGTCTCTGGAAACCAAATCTAAAGTCACTCTCGACAGAACATGAGGGTAAAAGAAAAATTAAAAATCCACGTTAACCCATAATTTAGCAAGAACATCCTTTTTTTCCAAGTCATAGTAAGTGATTTTAGATACAATTTTTTTTTTTTTTTTGCTCTCAATTAAGTAACTGAGCTTACAGTTATATTGAGAACATCTCAGTCTTGTGATGACTCAAAACGGTGATTGAACAGCTCATCCTGTTGAACTTCCACTCATTACCACCACTGTGATCTTCCAATCAAGACAGGATGATTTAGTCATGAAACGGCAGATCTGCATGGTGTAAAAACCTGTCAGCGTAATCAGAACACTGTTTCTATTGATCACAGCGAGCAGCTGAAATATTATTTCAGTTACCTTGACGTGTAGCACTGCCTCCACAGGTGTCGAGAACGCAAAGGTGAAATGTTAAATCTCTTCATCAGGAAGTCTTCGAAAATGAAATGACAACATGGCATTAAGCAAAAAAAAAAAAAAAAAAAAAACTAACCACATAACATGTCTGTTTCTTTGATGTTGTATAAAACCTTGTGTTGGCAGGTTAAGCTGTTTTTCTTGTTTAATTGATGAGATCAAAGCTGGCATAATAATGTCTTGTTTTAGTCTTTCATGTCATATTTCATTATTGGTCTTATTAATTTGCTATCATCAAACAGATCAGTCTGTCCAAATGAAGTAATTTAATTGATGTTGACATTTCCGTGCTGACGGGTTATCCACGTGTTAATAAACCTTTATCTTAAAAGCGGTCTCTTCGGACTTGAGATGAGCACATGAATCTTCTGAGAGAAACTTGAACAGCACACAGCTCCTCATGAACAGGGAACACTTTGCCCCGATAACTGCCTTGCTCAGATACTGTAGTACTTTAAAGTGGTAGATGAAGCACATGGGGAAGTGCTGTGTTAAACCAAAGAAACAATTAAACGGTTGATGTTTACTGCCAAGTGCATCTAGTTAGTTTAATTTATTTATAAACTGGAGATCGTTCATAGACAGAACTATGGACGGACATTTGATTACGCTACTGTTCGGATGTAATGACATGCGGACTGTGTTAAAGGCCTATTGCTTGATTGTCACATCATATGACCTCAACACATTGTATGTTTCATACGGAGAGTGGCGTCCTGTTATTGTCTTAGTTTCGTCTTGGGTTTTTGGGTTGATTTTGCTATATTTATCACACTGGAATTTGATGGTCAAGTCGAGCGTGTTGAATTGTGGAATAGCAGAATTATGTCATGAAGTGTGCTCTATTGTAAACTGCACATTTTGACAAATATAGTAGATTATCTGGGAATTTCATGCATACAGAAAATGTGCACACTATCCACACATACATACTGCTGGTGATATGATACTTTGCTGTTGCGAATATGTGTGATGTATAATTTTGCCAATGTTTCTTCAAACTGTTCTTTTTCTCTCTCTGTTTGTCTCTTTGGTCTTCAGGCGTTCGGTCAGGCATACACCAACCAGCGGAAGGTAGCGGAGGATGGCGAGACGAACGAGGAGACGCTGCTGCAGGAGTCTGCGTCTAAAGAGGCTTATTACACGAGTCGTCTGGAGGAGCTGCAAACGCAGCTGAAGATGAGCAGTTCTGTGGCCTCAAACGCTCAAGCAGAGAGCGAACATCTCAATGTGCTGCTGCAGGAGCTCCGAGAGGTCAGTGTGTCATTTCTGAAACTCATAGCCATACTGTCAAGTTATATGCATTTTAAAAGACTGTATAAAAACTTGATGAGGTCAAAAGGTCAAAGTGTGTGTGTGTGTGTGTCAGCATCACTGGAGGCAGATGATGGTGTCAGGGTCAGAGACTGTCGCCTGTCACCCATTGTAGGGGGCAAATCCGTGGATAAGCTGGCATAAGAGAAATGCCCTGAGGTCGGCACAAAGACACACTCACACACACACACACACACACACACACACACACACACACACACACACACACACACACACACACACACTGTACACACACACTCTCACACCCACACACTCTCACACACATACACACACACAGTGTACACACACACACAGTGTACACACACACTCTCACACACACACACACTCACACAAACACACACACATATACACACAAACACACACTGTACACACACACTCTCTCTCTCACACACACACACTCACACGCTCACACACATACACGCTCACACACACACACTCTCTCTCTCACACATACACACACACACACACACACTCACACACACACACACACACACTCACACACACTCACTCACACACACACAACGTTACTGCTGCCCCGTGAGACACACCACGGTCACACATCTCATTTAGAATAAGTTAATTACCTCAGTTCACCCAGATACTCTCACAGACTCAATCAAAAAAAACATTTTTTTTATAGAATTATAATGGACATGATCTTTTAAAATGCTCATCTTTTGAATATTGTTCTATAAATTATTTCTTACAATAATTGTACAATAATTTTTCATAAAATATTGATGTTGTTCACTCAGTAAAAGGTTATAAGCTGTGAAACATGTCTTTAAATGGATTCCAACTGTTTTGAAAAATAAAAATAGATACAAATGTATATTTTCTCTTTGATTTGGACTTTATATCTCAATGGAAGCATTGATTTTACCAAGAGATAATTGACCACACTCAGATATGAGGCTCTTTATGACACTTTATGTTAATGGCTGTTTTACTGCATTTAATTGCAATTCTCTAATATTGTATTTCTTGGCAGGCTTCCTCACAACACCAGTCAAATGCTGTCACATGTTGTATGATTACATACAGCATGTCACATGACTTTTGCTATCTCTTAAGAAGCTCGAGAGTGCTCCATGGTTGCTGAATTTATGATAGCACTTACAATATACCATTGTATCATTTGCAATACCTTGTAAAAACCATAACATATGAATATGGCTACCAATTAACACCATGGTATTAACACAGTACCAGCACAGTAGCATGTAAAGGAGTGTTTTCATGATTCTGTTCTGCAGGACAATGAAGAGTATATTCTACAATATGTGATGTATTACTGCAGTGGTTTTCTGGTTCTGTACTAGGTTTGCGCTGCACCGCTCCTGACCTCTCGATCTGTGAAGCCCACGATTAGCAGTGCTACAAAAGAGCTGCACTGGCAGATAATTGGTCAGTAATCCACTGGACTTTATGTTCAGCCCATCTGCACTGGACAGCATGGAAGCGCTTTGAATATGCAATGAGACTTCACATCCTCTGGGCGAGCTGCACTGTTGTGTACAGTAATCAATATCAGCTCATGGGAAGGTCATTTGTCTTGGTGCACAAAACAGACTGTCAACACTCTTATTATGATTACGAGTGCTGTATTTGTCTGTAATGAAGCTGGCTTGTGACGCTAGACAAGTAGTGAAAAAGAAAACTGAAAAACAAATAAGGGTGGGCATACAAAAATACCATCCCAAATGAATAAGTAATGGAATGCAACTCAAACTTATGAAAAAAGGCTCAAAGATTCTATGACCACACACACACACACACACACATATACTGTATATGAGCAGGTGAACGAAGGACCGTCCTTCCTGACAGAAACAGAATAGTCCATTTTCCTGCTGGAGTCAAATAAACATGAAACCAAAGAACCATTTCACACTTTGTCTCAATGCTGCAATCACTCCAGTGCTGATTAGATTCAGAGAAAGCTGCTAAACCAATATTATATAACAAGATGTGTGCATTCTTCAGTGCACTGTAATATTCCTAATAAAGTGTGTGTGTCTGTGTGTGTCTGTGTGTGTGTGTGTGTCCGTGTATCTCAGTGTGTGTGTGTGTGTGTGTGTGTGTGTGTGTCAGTGTGTCAGTGTGTGTCCGTGTATGTCAGTGTGTGTGTGTGTCAGTGTGTGTCCGTGTGTGTCAGTGTGTGTGTGTGTCTGTGTGTCGTGTGTGTGTGTGTGTGTGTGTGTGTGTGTGTGTGTGTGTGTGTGTGTGTGTGTGTGTGTGTGTGTGTGTGTGTCTGTGTGTCGTGTGTGTGTGTGTGTGTGTGTCTGTGTCAGTGTGCGTGTGTGTGTGTGTGGGGGTGGGGTCTGTGTGTTTCCACCTTCCTCTATGGGGTAGAAACATGGACACCATACAGGCAGAACATCATGCGCTTGGATGCTTTCCATGTACAATGTCTAAAAACAAAATCTTTCGTCTGTCCTGGGAGGATCGGACACCCCATAGAGACATACTGGCCAACACTAACACCCTCTGTATGGAAGCAATGCTGGCCAGACATCATCTCTGTTTGCTCAGGCATGTCATTCGCATGCCAGAACACAGTTTACCACGGCAAGTTCTCTATGGCCAAATCTCTGCAGCAAAACATGCTGCTGGTGGGCAGAAGATGCACTTTAAGGACTGCAGCAAAAACATCTTGAAAAGCTGTGGTATTGATCCCATTCATGTTGAGACTTGGGATCTCGACAGGTCCATCTGGCACGCTTCTTATGCCAGAGAGACTGAAGAATTGCATCAGGTCGTACAACAGTGGAACAACGAAAGATGCACTCAACATCATGGATGGGCTGCTAGCACAACCTAACCCTAACCCACAACCAATAGGAGACTGAAACATCACACGCTGACCTCATGGCTCACTTCAAAGGATACATATTTTAAAGCTGCAAGATTTATTGTTGCAGGAAAGTGAGTAGATAATAGATTTTAACATTTTTTATATAATATTATTTGTTATTTGTGATTCATTATTTACTTATATCAGAAGCTCTCCCGCGTGACATCATGTCCTGGTTCGTTGCGTTGTCCGAATAAAACATTGTGAGCTCAAAGCCTATTGTGACCGCCCCTTAAGCTGCTGCCTGAGGAACAGTTTCAAGTAGTCTGCTAGTATTCGCCCAAACAATAGATTCTACGAGGCATCTTGGTTGACAATCTGGGCTGGTACCTGAAAGGTTGCAGGTTTGAATCCTACAAAGAGCAATACATGATCTGAAACAAACTGTGTCCAAGACACTTCATTCCCAACGGACTCGCTCTGAAACGCATTAAGTTATTTTGCATAAGAGTTCCTGCTGAATGACAAATTCATTTCTGACTTGTGAGTTCTGAAGATAACTTAAAATGTATAGTTAGTATTGTAATTTTTAAAATTATTCTTAATAAAAACGTTCTTGCTCAATTTCTAGATCAATTTTAGTACTCTTTAAAACTGCTAGTTAATTCATCTCTGTTATTTAGATATTTTCATTGATTTTGAAATAACATGCAGAATATGCTGGTCAGAAAAACACCAAAAGATTTAATTTCCCTCTCCATTGTGTCTGTCCATTCCTGATTAATGCTTTACCCTGAGATGTTTACATATACCACATACGGATTTATGCAACATCTTATCATTATACATATATCACATTCTATTTATTTCAGCCTTTGTTTCAGCTTCTCCCATGAATTGTGAGGAAGAAAGTGCTGACTTCAGGGTTTCCTCACTCTGTTATTCCTCTCTGCTTGAGTGTTCACACTCACAGCGTCTCAGACTATCAGATAAACACAGACACAAAGCTGTTTTGTGCAAGACTAATGGATCTGTGTGAATTCCCTGCAAATATTAATCATTTAATACCTATATTACAGACACACAACTGTACACAAATATGTGTGCAGTGAAGCCTAATTTGTGCGACATGGTAATGGCGATAGAGATCATCTCAATTAAATGTGTTCTTCACAAGCTGCCATCGGTCTCGTCGCTTGTGTGGATATAACATACAGATACAGATATCTCAGGTGTTTTTAACTCTTTAATATTGTTAGCTGTTGTTGTTAGTGATATTTTCTGTTCAAATGTTTGCCAAACAGCCAAGTAATCCATTTTTCTCTGTGGTTTCTCATTCCTTTGTGTCAGAATAAAGAGATGTTGGAGCTGCAGAGGAGTCGGATGAGAGAGGAGATCAGAGAGTATAAATTCAGAGAGACACGACTGCTGCAGGATTACACTGAACTGGAGGAGGAGAACATCACGCTGCAGAAACTCGTGTCAACACTCAAACAGAATCAGGTCGCATTTTCGAGGATTTTGTCTCATTGTGAAAGTCTAGCAGGGTTGTATGTAAACAGCAGACATTCTACAGTAGAGTTAAACCTTAGTAACTTAAACGTAATAGCTTAGTGTTACTTATAGGGGGCATAATCTACATGAATGTAGCATTTACCTTTTGAAGCCCACTTAAAATCTTGCACCACAAACACACTCTTGATTTCAGGAACTAAAAATGGTTCAAGGAATGAAAACGAAAACGAACAAAATCTTTGCAGAACATAACTGAAAACTGGAACAAAGTGATTTTCAATTGTTCCTGGGTGAAAACATTATTTTTAAATGCTGGTAACCGGTTATAACCGGTTAATTTCGTTCCGATAATTTCTATGGCCTATGGGGTTAATCACAGTAAATTTCTGGAACTACATCACTTCATGTTGCCTGTAAAAATGAAACGTGCTTTAATCCTGAAGGAAACTTCTGCATCACACATTTCTTTGCCTAATAGACAGTTGTGGATGAAGCATCTGTGAATGAAGACCTTTTTAACAACTAAACTGCTACATAGACGGTTTTGACCGAGAAGCAGATCTGTAATTAAAATTAGAATTGAATTAATTGTATGCTTGTTATGATTTCTATGCCGATAAATCCACCACACAGGAAAATGTTTAATTGGTTATTTTCACTTATTTTGGTGAGTTAAGTGGCTTAATTTGGGCTTGTTTTTCCAGATCATGTTGTTTGTTTCTCTTGGGAGATCTGGCAACACTGTAACTGGTATTTCACCCACCCATTAGCGCAGAGTACTTTATTAACCGTTCTTTTATTTTGCTCTAACCGGTTACCATTTGGAAAGGAGGCTGCGGAACTACTGAACTGAAAAATACCGGTTTTGCTCAGAACGAACCGAAATGAAAAACAGTTCATTTTTAGTCCCTGCTAGACTTACATTTCCACTTTGAACAAGTCTTCTATATGTAAATGACCTCAGTTATGAGTTAAAATGTTTTGCATAAAGCTCAAAAGTCAGAGGAAAACACAGAATACTATGGTAAATAATGGACTGTAAGCAGTTCTGAAAGCTGACTTTCAAAAGAGAACCTCCTGTATGATTTAAGCATCTGTGAGAGAGTCAGGCGTACATAAATATGCATCACACTCTCTGTCAACCTTCTCAAACTCCAGGTGGAATATGAGGGTCTAAAACATGAAATCAAAGTTCTGGAGGAGGAGACGGTGCTACTCAACAGCCAATTGGAAGATGCCTTGCGTTTGAAGGACATTTCGGAGGGCCAGTTAGAGGAGGCATTGGACGCTCTAAAGAGTGAAAGAGAGCAGAAGAACAGTCTGAGAAAGGAGCTGACCCATCACCTCAGCCTGATGGACACACACCTGACCATCTCAGCCGTGGAGGGGTTAAAGTTCACAGAGGAGGCGGTGACCAACAGCACGTCTGCTTCCATCTCTGAGGACAGTAACCGCAGTAATGAGTGTAATGGACACAGACTGAAGATGAATGGAGAGTTCCAGCGGCCGGGAGGCAGGAAGAGCGAGGTGCTTCACCCGGTGTCTGATCTCTTCAGTGAACTCAACCTGACTGAGATACAGAAGCTCAAACAGCAGCTCTTACAGGTCAGTCTCTGGAGTTCAACATTTAAAAATAAATAAAAAAATAACGATTTTTAAGCAAGATCTCATTCAAACATCAGGCTGATGTTGGCCTGTAATGATTTTATGTTTCTTATTTTTGAATATTATTTTTTTATGATATTAAATAGATCAGTGAAGTGTGCTTTCTGTTGACACATGGAGTGCATTAATGCTTAGCTGTCGACCAAGTGACGAATGTGTGATTAGTGTATGAACAGAATCAAACACAGACTCTTCAATCCTTAATTATCCCCCATTTTCCTGAAAGTGTTCCACAATTCATAACGGGAGCCTGTTTTCAGTCTCCAGTGTTTCCACTCACAATTCTTCGCAAATAATGTGATGTTTAGAGCATTACATTTGTGGCTCCATAGTATCGATATGTTAGAGTCAAGAAGACCGTTTTTTACTGAAGCGATAATCCGAGGTGAGTTATGTTGATATCATTTACTACTTTGAGTTGTTATGACAGGCAATAACTGCACAAGTTAAGCCTGAAATTAATTTTTATACCAAATAACACTTACAGTAAATGGTTGTTGTTCAGATCACTTGTTTTGGTAGTTTTGACATTGCTTCTTCTTGAGACCAGAAACAGAAAACAGGCAATCAGAATCACCGTGGCGCCGCCCAGTGGTTGCTCAGGAAAACTGTGGATAAAACTGATTTTTTCTGACTCTAAATTCTCATTGGATGAGCCATTCCTCAAGCCACTGTAAGTGAATATAAACACACTATATATTAATGTGGCGAGTTGCTACGTTGCTTGGCACACACAAAAAGCCTACAGTTAGGCTAATGAACTAAATTATTTGGCAGAATAATTGTTTATTTCATTAATTATTAATAATAAATGTAACTTTGTTGAACAATGGTGTTTTAATCATATTGCTGTTGTAGCTGTTTTATAGAAGCGGTAAGCCACTCGTGTCTATTCATTACAAAATCACTAATTCGATTAATTAGATTTTCATTGTACTGTACTATATTGGCTCCTGTGGGACCTGTTAGACTTTCAGTTGACATTTTAGAGATATGACATTTCTCACTGGCAATCTTTTCATGCCCTTGGCACTTAGACATTTTAAGAGTGAAAAAAAAAAGGAAAGTTGAATGATGTGAATTATGTGTGTGCTATGGGAGGATCCTGTCAGGATGATTATCATTATCAGCAAGTGCTGCACTGGCTGTAAAAGTGGGACACAGTGGTGTGTGTGTGTGCGTGCCATTGGGCATATTCAGACAGAGACAGGAGGACAGAGGACAGGAATAGAAAATCTGAGTTGTTGTAAATACATTTGACCAGAATGACTTACTACTTTAATGGTTACATCATTGATCAAATATTCAGCTTTTATTTTAAAGCTGCATTAAATCACCATATGGTGCCACTATAGTACAGTGATGGTCTCAAATGGTAATACCATGATATTTTGATAAACACCATTATACTGTATGATTACCATAATTATAAACCATGGTATTTCCATGGTACTCCAGTGTGCTGCAAGGAATGTCATGTTACTTGTCCAAAAACATGGTATTACCATGGTGCTCAATGGTACATTTTAAGTTAGGAGACTTAGTACTGATGACATCATATAGGTTTGATCAAACTTAATGTAATATTCCAGGTTCAACACAAGTTAAGCTCAACCGACAGCATTTGTGACATAATGTCGATTACCACAAAAATGTATTTGGCCTCGTCCCTCCTTTAAAAAAATCTCAAATGTGTGTTTCAGTGAGACACTTACAATGGAAGTCAATGGAGTCAATCTGTAAACATTACAATACACACTCTTTCAAAAGTATAGACATAAGACATAAACAATATGTGTGTTAACATGATTTTACTGTGATTGAATCACTTACTAACCACATCTGTGGAAAGTTATAGACAATTTTATTCTTTTCTTGTCACGATGTAATGTTGTAAACCTTAATCTCACAAACACATATGCAATTATGGTTGTAATTAATTGCATCCTCACACTTCAAACATTTTGTCAGCATTTATCCAAATCAAAAGTGTTTCTTAAACACTCCATTCCCAAATGTTTTTTTTTTTTTTTTTAATATATTTGCATTTGTCATCTTGGATCTCCTCCAGTAAGGAATCAATAGAGGTTCACTATCTCAGCCTCAAGCATTATAAATAGCTGATGCCTGGAATACCATGACTGATCAAAAAACAATTAAGCATCCCTTGAGATCAGTGACTAGAATCACATGTCTGCAATCATGCTAAATCTGTGACAAACAAGCTAACACAATAACACAGCTTATAAATGAAGTGGCATTTTTTTAAGAATCAGAATCTGATATAAGCAAATAGATCAAGTGAAACCATGTTATTCCATTGTTCTTGAGTATTGTAACGATGCACTGCTGGCACAGACAAGGATGAAGATGATGATGAAGATGAATTGAAGAACCCAAGTGCAATTTATTAATAAAATTGAAAACCCTAACTACAAATGTGAAAGAAACATAAACTTGACTTAACTTAAACTTGGCATAGCATAGCATGACATGACATACAAGAATCAACAAAATACACATGACAAGTATACATACTGTGTCCTGCTTAAAAAAAACGTCTTAAACCAGCCTGAGCTGCTTTGCTGGTCTCACCTGGTCTTACCAGCCTGGTTTTAATGGGGTGTTGGGCACTTGTCAGCAGGTCAGGCTTAGACACCAGCTAAAACCAGCTTAAACCAGCTTAGACCAGCAAACCAGCTTAGGCTGGAATTAGGTTTTTTTTTTTTTTTTTTTACAGTTTTAAAACCATAAAGGAATTCAATTAAATAGTCTCATATGAAAGTCAAATACCGCTCTTTTGAAGGTATACATTGGCGATTGTTGTTGTGTGTACTCCATTGACAGTGCTCTACACCGGGGACCGGTCCCACTAATTATTATATAATAATAAAATATTATGCAAAAGCATGCTCATACTTACTTTTTATTAAACGCAAACCAATTATTTGTTTCTGCTAATTATCCATCTCTCTTTTTGTCCATTAGGTTGAGCGAGAGAAAGCGGCTCTGCTAACTAACCTGCAGGAGTGTCAAACTCAACTGCAGCACACGCAGGGCGCTTTAACAGAACAACACATGTGCGTTCATCACCTTAATGAGCGAGTCAATGGAATGAAACATCTCCACAGTGACAAGGAGTTTGATCCAGAGGAGACTGAGAAGATCGACACACCCTTAAATGTTTGCTGTGAATATGAGACGGACATCAACGGAATAGAGCTACTCGAGTGTAAATACAGATTCGCTGTGACTGAGGTCATTGACTTGAAGGCGGAGCTTAAGGCTTTAAAGGAAAGGTATAACCAATCTGTGGAGAGCCAATCAGAAGAGTCCAACCAATGCGAAGGAAAAGTCCAGGCGCTCGAAGAGCAGGTGAAGCATTTGGAGAAAGCCTGCCTTGAGGGCCACGAGCGAATTAGCAGTCTTGAAGCAGACCTCCAGTGCGTGTCAGGTATAGCTAGTGAGAGTAACGGCATGTTGAATGCAGCTCAAGACGAGCTGGTTATGTTTAGTGAAGAACTTGCTCAGCTGTATCATCACGTCTGTCTGTGCAACAACGAGACACCAAACCGCGTCATGCTGGACTATTACCGCCAGAGTCGGGTCACGCGCAGCGGAAGTCTCAAAGGCCCCGATGACCCGAGAGCCCTGCTTTCTCCACGTCTAGCTCGCCGACTCGCTGCTGCTAACTCCTCAGATGTGTCTAAGAGTCTACAAGACTCTCCGTCAAAGGAACCCTTGGGAGAAGGATCTAAAAGGGAGCCAGGAAGTCAACAAAGTCCCACCAGAAGCCCCTTTGGTTCCCCAGTCAACAGTTCAACATCACCTTCTCCGTCCCCACTGCCAGAGACCGGTGATCTTCGTAGGGAGCCCATGAACATCTATAACCTCAACGCCATCATCCGTGACCAGATCAAACATCTACAGAAGGCCGTGGACCACTCTCTTCAGCTGTCCAAGCAGAGAGCTGCTGTTCGAGAGTTGGCACCCATCTTCGACAAGGACAAGGAGGTTTGCATGGAGGAGATCCTGAAACTCAAATCGCTCTTGAGCACCAAAAGAGAGCAGATTGCTACCTTGCGTCTTGTGCTTAAAGCCAACAAACAGGTAGAAGTTTATATGTCTTTTCTAACACAACCCAATATCTTCTGTGAGCATTGGTATCTTCAGGAGCCTGTACTGTACATGTGTTTGGTTTCTGTCCCCAGACAGCAGAAGTGGCCCTGGCTAACCTGAAGAGTAAATATGAAAATGAGAAGTGTATGGTGACAGAGACGATGATGAAGCTTAGAAATGAACTGAAGGCCCTCAAAGAAGACGCTGCCACCTTTTCTTCACTGAGGGCAATGTTTGCCACAAGGTGCAATTAATATTATTTAGAACAGTGCAGAAGTTATTGTAATAATATTAACCCTATTTACTTTCTTAATAGAAAAGCTTCTTAAAAAGTTTTACTTTGTTAAAACAGAGGCTTCACCTCTACTGTTTTTTCAGTAAATGTCACCTAGGTCAGATATAATGTTAACTAATAGCCAAATAGGCAATGCTTTAGGATACTGTGGTGGGTAATGCAACCTTTCTAAAAATTAATAAAAATAATGTCGATAATGCAAATTTAATAAAGGTTATGGCATTAATAGCAAATAATGATATAATTGAACACAAAATGTTAGCATTGGCATACGTGTTGATGATCTGGATGGTGAACCTTCAGCCTCCACGTTCTGGTCAAAAAGCCCCTTCAAAAGTGTGTGCCGTCAGTGTTGCAGTCCTCCACAATCCACTGCACACGCACATTCAGATCTGATTCTGTTCTGGTGTGACATGCCCACTGTTCACCATCCAAGCAATTATGGATGGATAAATTCAAGTCCTGTCCTCTATATTTTTTTCATTGAATATCCTGTTTCACTCAGAAATATGCCATATTATTTGAAGTTTAAGTAAAATGGGTTGTAAATGCCATTTCATGTTGACTTTTGAAGCTTAATTGGAGTTGGGCATGATTCTTGGTGGCTGTTTCAGTCTTACACAGTTTGTTCTGAGGTTTTATCACAATGTTTAGTCTCTCTTATCTCTTTAGATGTGATGAGTATGTAACTCAACTAGATGAAATGCAGAGGCAGCTGGCTGCCGCAGAAGATGAGAAGAAGACTCTGAACTCCCTCCTGCGAATGGCCATCCAGCAGAAACTGGCCCTGACCCAGCGCCTGGAGGACCTGGAGTTTGACCATGAGCAGTCACACTGTGGTCGTGGAGGGAAAGTACCAAAAATAAGGAACAGCCCTCAAAACGTAAGTCATGGAACTGCACTCACAGCTCCCTATAGTCCCCGTGCGTCCTTTTCCAAACCCTCTTCCTGTCTCTTCCAACACAATACGGTTGCATCAGCTGGTAGCTCACCTTCACTGGATGTCCTTCCTCCATCCTCTTCCTCCTGGACCTCCTCAGCTCAGCCGTTCTTCCTCGGCCAATCACAGTGGCATCTGGGCCATCAGACATTAGTTCTAGACCCGCAGACACTGAGTATCGAGTTTTGTCATATTGTTCATAGTGGAGACTCTGGCCACAGCTCACAGCGCTCATCTGATGTTCACATTTCCAGATCGGCTCCTACTTCACCCTATCGTTCCCCTGTACTGAGCCCACGGCAACCATTGTCACGCTCAGCGAGATCTCGCATGCGCTCTAAATTGACTCAGTGTATGAATTCGTCAAGAAGTGACACCTATAATTCCCACAAACTCTAGTCCTGACCCTCAGTAAGTGATACAAGTAAGGACAGACTGGTTTCCATACGAGATGATGATAGATCCGAGTTTCACCGACTGTTTGGACTGTACAGTTCTACTCAGGGATCTTTAGAGACTTTTTCCTATTTTTGCATTGATACAACTTAGTAGTATTAGAATTATGTTTGTGTCTACTCTTGATATTTGAGTTTGTTGGTTTTGTAAAATGGTAGGCCTACTTATTATTTAAAATGATTCTGTAGCAATAAAATCAAGGAAAAATACTGGATAAATAAAAATATGATTAAATAAAAGAAATTTCACTACACACGATGTCTTCTTTGTGGCCTGGATAAGAAAACAGGTTTCTGCAAGTATACTTTTTGGAGTCTACCTCAGTAAGGACATTTTGGAAGAATTATTGAGTAACGTGAAACAGGTATTCCTGAGAGCATGTCTCCTTAATATTAAAATATCATTGCTGCATGTGTGCTTTCATTTCATGGCTTGATGAAATGGGTGCTACATACTGCATGCCAATCAATTAGTTTGTGTTTGTGTTTGAGTTTTCAGTGTTTTTTGGTTTGGTTTTTAGCTTTGGCAGATTTCAAGTACAGCCAACCGAAGTATATTAGCTTCCAGTAAATACAAATAACAATCTTTCTATCAGTGCCATTAGCCTAAAACAATCCTTCATGACTGGTTTAAAGTGTTTCAAAAGTTTCTGCAGTGTTTCGTATTTTTCAATGGGACCAGAATAAAAAATCTAAATCACATTAAACCTGTTCTAGAGCTAACATTACCTCTCAAAGCAAATGCCATGCTGAAATGATCCCGAGGCAACCCGTGTGATTAAATGTGCTGCCTAAAAGAGATCGCTTCTACTCACGGACACAGCAGAATATGGCGAGACACGCTTGTGCAAATGCTGTCTGCTGCCCAGCTACTGCGAACCAATGAGCTGTAGAGTCAGAACCCTAATGGTCACATCATGTACTGTATGTCATTCATTACATCATGCAAAGAGCTGTGGGCCAAAAAGCATTTGACAAGGTTTGCAGTCGAGGGACTGCCCGCTGTGATTCTAGTGAGAAGATCTCTGTGTTAAATGGAGGTTTGAAGTGCTTTTTCAGTGAAAGTAGGGCGATCAGATGTTTCATGTTGTGTTTAGGTTTGTGATGTTATATTGTTCTGTTCATGACATGTCAGTATTGGGTATGGTGTCTCAGTAGATCAGTAAATCATGTGGCCTGGATGGAAACCAGTCTGATCCTCTTCACCTGTGTTAACCAGACCCCCTTCCTTTACCTCGTCACTACATCTTTCACTGCTTTTTTACTATATAAATTTATAACAACAAAATCAGGACAGCGCAAATGTTATGGAAGACATGTTGACGTGTCAAATCCACCTCAATCAAGCGCTGAAGACTGAGGTCAGCTTTGAATGTTGAAGCACATTTATAGGTTTCCTACATATTTCCTGTTGAAGCATGCTCTTTTATATATAGATGAAAACAGCGTACAAAGTTTCGTAAAATAACCGTTTTGTGCCTGTAGTAGAGCTGTGGATGGTTGTATTCTCTGCCAGCAGGTGTCAGTGTTTTACTTTTACATCCTAAAATACAGTTTACCATCACTGAACGTGTCAAATGCTGTTTTGCCCATGGCAGTCAAGTCAAACACAAGAGCAGTCCTCTTCCAGTTCAAATAAATATAAGTAGTAAATAAAAATAAAACGACTAAATTCAACATGTTTTTCATTTGGAGGCTTTAAATGTAATTGTTTGCTGTATGGAATTGGTTGTCACTTGTGTATTTACACTGAAAGATATTAGTTGTGATCACATCTCAGATTAAGACTAACCATTATTAGTGGTACTTGCTAATGCCAACCCGAGGTGTTAAACCATTTGTGCTACAGATGTGAATGAAACATCAAATCATGAGGTGAGGAGAGGAGCATGAGTGACTCTTCTGAGCAATCAGACTTACATTGAAGGAGGAGCGTGAGTCATATCTAGAGCGACTTGAGATTTGACAGGAATCACCCAGAATAAATGAGCATCCACTTAGCAACACTCTTCAGAAAATGTAAACAATTTAATTATTAGAAATGTCCAGGAATTGCTCTTGATGTGTATGTGTGCTCTTGAGTATACAGCATTAGCTATTATATATTAATCATACTTTTCTTTAACATGGATGTTTGTATGCTCATATTTAACAAAGCAGCTCCACTGATAGTTCATCTCTGACACATTTCACTGTTCAACTACAGCAAACCTTCATGTGCTGAAATGTGCACACACCCGGCTCCTTTCATATGCCTGTGTTGTATGGCATGAATAAAGTATTGAAATTTTTCACAAATGCGTAAACACTTATACATCAATTTGGTAAAAGTCATACATGCATCTTAATATCCACACACAAATGCCTTTCAACTTGTGTCTGTGTAATTTATTATTAAATGAATGTGCAGCTATTTGTACAAATAGAGCCATATGTGAATATAAATGTTCCCTTTTGTACAAATAAATTACAGTTTGTGGATGCAACCAGATGAAGATGTTCCAAATGAAACACAAAATGGTCTTGTGAAGCATTGAATGTGCATTTGTGGATCAAGTGACACGCGTGCAATCGTTGACGTCTTTTTATGTGTTTTCTGTTTCATTCATTTGAATTTTGAGACTTCCTTTCCACTGGTTTTGCCTTGCACGATCTACACGTAACTTTGTGTAATAAAAGCAGCTACTGCTGACGGCGGTCTCATTTTACAGATGTAACGTCAGGTGGGGCGTGGTCACTCGGCATGTGCAGTTTACAAGCACCACTTCAAACAAACAGCGTCTGAGATCAGCAGAAAGAATCAAAGGTTTGTCTAATTTTTTCTCATATATAACCAAGAATAATGTCCTGTCACATTGTAAAAGGCTAAAAAAGTCAATTTTAGAGTCCTGGTGACAATACGTTTGTGTTACATGTCAGTAGCTTTCTAGCTAATAGGATTTCAACACCTGGCTCACCGGGTCTTTGTTCCAGGTCAGCGTTAGAGTCTGCTACTTCAATCTTAACTAAGTTTCTAGACTGAAATTCCTGTCTACACAATGAGAAATATCTGTTTGTGTAGTCAAAGCATGAGTACAGTTCTTAATGTTGTAGGATCCAATAGGGTTGGGCGGAATGGTGATAAATAGTGTGGCGATGGAATAAAGTGTCAATCGATAGAAATGTTTCAATATGGTTTATATCATGGTATGCAAATATCTGTGCATGCAATGCTCCACTTGGCTGAAGGTGAGACTGATAGTGAGAGAGACGAACAAACAAACAGAGATAGATGAACAAACAGAATGCAGGACAACTCTGAAACAAGTCAAACGCAGGAGGAGGAATATATTTTTGCATTAAAAGGTGCGGTCTCACACTATTGGATGAGAGCCCTGTTTATCAGCTGCTGTTCATTTATTACCATTGACACCTTCAAGTTTTCCTCCCGAACGTTGTCCCGCGAGCACGGTGAGAGAAGCAATTGCAATTACATCAGGAATTAATAAATAACACCTTTGTCAACAGTGCATTTATATCAAGTAGACTATATAGTAACCAATATGGTTTCCAGTATCTAATGGAAGACAAAATCCAAAACAAATCTGTGATTGAGAGCTTTGCTTTAATGCTTATATTCAAATAGAAAAGCCATCTGTGCTTGTGTTGAAAAGCGATGCAGAGTAGATAAAACAGATCAAATATTATTTTTAATGTTTATTTATTGATAATGTTTTTCATTGTAATGGACATGACATGTCTTCCATTAGTCTACATTGGGCATCGTTTTAAATAAAAAAGGAACTTATTATTTTTTCATACGTTTTTTTAATTACTTCCATCAAAATGTTTAGGCCATATTCCATATCATACATATATTTATTGACCAAAGATTTAAATAATATTACCACATATTTTATTGCTTATATCACCTACCACATCACATGGTTATTTAACCTTTTTTTTTTTTTTCCAGGAAAAAAATATAATTTTTTGATAGATACCATTATCGTGATATAGAATTTAGGTCATATTGCCCACCCCTACCCAAACACCTGGCACTGTTGCATCCTGTCTCGCAGTCAGAAGCTGTTACTTCTTGGGCTTATAAAACACAATAAGATTATCCAAATCTTACTGCATTGTTTTGAATTTTTTATTGAGAGAAATAAAAAGCATTAATGCTGAAGAACAGCAGCACAGCTAGAAGTGCCTTTACAAAACAAGAATCATGATAACAGACATAACATAAATACCTTTATATTAAGGTTTGTACAAGATCTGCTGTTGTAAGAATTGGTTTCCACAATTTGTAAATGTATATAAAAAATGTTGTTCTTTTGTCAGTTCTTTTGGCTGCACTTATAATTGTTCACCTAAAAATGAAAACTGTCATCATTTGCTCACCCTCATATTGTTTCAAACCCATATGATCTATTTTTTCTCCCGTAATGAAAGTGAATGGAAACTGAGGCTGTCAGCCTCTATAAATACTGCCTAACATTTCCTTCCTTGGGACGTGAGTAAATGATGATAGCTTTCATATTTGGGTGAACTATACCTTTAAATTTGTAATTTCTTTATTCAGCGTTTTACAAAAGCATTAGAATTTAGTAAAGTTTTAAGAAAGCATGTCAATATAAAACTGACTCAAATGCAAGTCTGGTGGCTGAAGAGGTATTGAATTTATATTCATATATACAACATGTGAAACTCATAGCTAATAAACTTAATATCCATAGAATAATGGGAGACAGATGCTTGCACACTGCTCATCTTTCAGTTTAAAGACAATGTTTTGACCTTGAATTAGTCTTTGTCAGGTCAAACTAAATGAAATGTTTCATTTTTTTTTTTTTTTTTGTGTTGAAACAATGTCCGTAAACTGGAACATTAGCAGTGTACGAGCATTTTACATCTGTAAAATGAGACCGCCGTCAGCGGTAGCTGCTTTTATTACACAAAGTTACGTGTAGATCGTGCAAGGCAAAACCAGCGGAAAGTCTCAATTCAAATGAATGAAACAGAAAACACATAAAAAGACGTCAATGATTGCACGCGTCACTTGATCCACAAATGCACATTCAATGCTTCACAAGACCATTTTGTGTTTCATTTGGAACATCTTCATCAGGTTGCATCCACAAACTGTAATTTATTTGTACAAAAGGAACATTTATATTCATATATGGCTCTATTTGTACAAATAGCTGCACATTCATTTAATAATAAATGACACAGACACAAGTAAAAAGACATTTGTTTAAGGCTAATAACGTGAATTTGTGTATTGTTCCCAAATTGGTGGGTAGATGTGCCCACACTGATGGATGAATTTAGGACTTATTCATTGGTAGTTGTTTATGTGTGGGTTGGCCATGGTAAAAACAGTGAAACAAAAGTCTCAAAATTCAAAGAAATAAAACAGAATAGACACAAAAAAATGTCAATGAATGCAGGCTTGTCGCTTGATCCACAAATGCACATTCAGTGCTTCACAAGGCCATTTTGTGTTTCATTTGGAACATCTTCCTTTGGTTAGACATGCAAATTGTGTTACATTTATACAAAAGGGAACATTTGTATTCACAAATATGTCTCTATTTGTAGAAATAGGTGCACATTTATTTAATTTGGAATTTCACAGACACAAGTTGAAAGGCATTAGTGTGTGGAGAGTAAGATGCATGTTTGACATTTATCGAATTGATGGATAAGTGTTTAAGCATTTGTGAAACATTTTGATACTATATTCATGCCATAGTTTTGTTCATAAAGTTATCACTGGCACACAATGTGGTTATACTTATATTCTTCTGATACGGTATGTGCACTCGCTATCACTTTTGCACATGTTCACTGTGCGTTGTGTTTGTGTGTGTGTGTGTGTCGCTGACTGTCACACCTTTGTATACCTGTCTAATGTATTAGTCTCTCTTAGATTGTCTGCAGCCTGTTGTCTCAATACCAACAACCTCCCCACAACTGAGGCGCGGGAGGACACCACAGGTCACAGGTCACAGGTAACTCGAGCTTTGGAGGAATCTCTCTCTCTCTCTCTCTCTCTCTCTCTCTCTCTCTCTCTCTCTCTCTCTCTCTCTAGATGTCACACTTCAGTTCACGCAGCCACAGATATTCTTTACAGTATCCACCCTCAACAGTGCACTTTGTCACACATTCGTCTGTTTCTTTAAGTGTTAATTAGTTATATTTAGTTTAGCTGAGTCACACTTTTAAACCGTTATACAAAACACAGTTGCAGTACCGTTGCAATGACAAGCAGACTGTAGATGCCCATAATCCCTTCATCAACTTGTCATCTTGAGTTGTCAAATACATGTCAGTGTTACTCATTTTTTTGCTTTTAAAGGTGATGCGTGTCATTTTGTTCCGTTAAAAAACCTGCAATCCCAGTTTAATATGCGGAGATAAATATTAGTGAGCCATTCGTAGACTGATTTCCCTGAACAGCGTGACACTGCCTCTGTGGTGCTTTCAAAACATAGAAACACTGACACAACTAAAGTCAGATGGGGGAAGTTTTCAGTAAACCTGTTTGAAAACAATCAGTATTTTTGTAATTCCGTTTGGTGACGCTAGTTGTGCACAAATGACATGCTTCCACTTTAAAAGCCTTTATGTGGCCAACATGTGTCCGTGTGTTTGTCTGTCAACATGTTATGTAACAATGATAATGTTCAAGTTTTTAATAATGTTCATGTTTGATCGGCTTATAGATACTCAATCATTTTACAGGAATCACTTTTGATTGTTGATAACAATTATTCTAATGTATTAGAAAACAGGATGTTGAGATTTTCTTTTACATGAACTCATGGTTATTTTGACTTTCTCGTTTCTCTTTTGTCTGTGTGTCGGCAGTTGTAATGTGTTGTCAGCTCTTCAGAAGGACCAGACACCTGAGACCGGATCCAGACCTCCATGTGACTCTTTCAACTGTCTGGATCATCACTCTCAGCTTTTTGGCCCTTAGCTGCTGTCAATGATCAAACACTTCCTGTCGCTCTGAGTGGCCGATCTTCTCTACACACCGAGATAAAAACGAGAGGGGCGGGGCACAACAGTCAATCAGACATCCAGCCAATCACATGTTCCTCTCTGTGTGAATCTAGAGGGACCCGCCCTAATTTTACCCTCAGACTCATGAATACGATGAATTATTTCATACTTACAGAGAAATGATCCATTACCACCCAGAGTAATAGCAAATGGATTGGTCTGCTTTCTATTTAGTTATTTATCTATTTATTATTTTATATATTTATTTGTCTTTTTTGTTTATTTTAAACAGTTATGTGCATTATGTCTTGTTGGTATTGCTCTCTATTAAAATGATGGATGCAGGGTTAGGTTTGGGTTAGTATCAGTTAGTATTTATATTATGTTATGGTAGCGTGAACGTGATTATCAGTCTTGTAACTTATATTTGGAATCACTGATTTTCAGAAAACAAAAAAGTGTGATATTATAAAAAACTTGATTGAAAGGTTGTAGAGACTGATACTGCGAGAGGTGTGTAAACACAATTTGAAGTGTGAAAGAGGTGGAGTTTGTTTTCAGTGATAATATACCGGTATGGTTAGGAAACCTCAGCTTCTTGATCTAATGTCATTGCACATGGAAGGGGTTTCTTTGTGCTCTTTTTCTTTTTTTAACATGAGATTATTGCGATACACATGCACTATATTTTATATATTCTCGTGCGTGTGGTTATAGGAGTAGATCAGTGCCTCATGAATCTCTGTGTTTGAAGGAGTTATAGTGAGAGTGAGGTTTGATCCCAGTGCGCTACAATAAATCTGAACATGAACTGGGTTTACTACTCTCAGTTCTGCTCCAAAAACTGCACACAAGCCCTATTTACTGCATCCCATATTCACCAGATCTATCTCCATATATCCCTTCCTCCCTCCTTTATTTGAATCTTTACTGTATTTCCACCGTGTAGGCACAAACACATTGCACAGGACTGTTTTCTGTCATGTTGGTTTTCTATCCTCCGATCATACAGTGATGTGTACCAGCAGGACATGCAGAAATGTCAAATGCCAGTGTTTTTTATTCAGCAGTAAACCACAAAACACATGATAGTCTCATTTATTGACTGAAAGGTTATTGATGTGTCAACGACTGTCTAAATGTGGAATACAATCAGAACCTTCTCAAAGCTTAACTGTGTGTCCATTGTGAATCTGAAACAAAGATCATTCTTTTTAATGACATGCAAAGGATATACAATCAATGGTCTCATTCATAATCACTCTGGACTCCCGGTTCTCTCAGTTTCTGTTCAGTCTATCTGATTTTGATGGTTCCTGATGAGACGAGGAGTTTCAGTTTGAAAACTGGTTTTATTAACTACTAATGTGGGTAGATTTCTGCCTCTGAAGTGAAATGTATTGAATAACTTTAGGACAAACACGTTCACTGTCACATGGTGTTTACTGGTCAAAGCGTGATCATGCTGCAGGGCGTTTCTATGTACGCAGTCTAAAGTGACACCTTTTTTTGTGGAATAAAATTTGAAAACAAGATTTGTTGAAACCTGTCTTGACTATATTGAGATATAATGTGCGTGAAGGCTCCGTGTTCGTATATCACAGCTCACATTGATAATCTCATGTTCACGCCACTATAAACAGAAATGGATTTCTCACCTCTAATTTTCTCAAAATGTTACAATACTTGTCGAGTTCATGAGAAGCAATAATGTCAGATTTGTGAACAATTCGTACTTTTGCGACTAATCTTTCCAATGAATCGGTTGATCCAGTTCACAAAACAAGTTGAAATGATTCGTTCGTGAATCGGACTGATCTAGTCCTCAAGTTCGATTCACTAGTCGCAGTGCTTAAAAGCTAACTGGAGATAAAGATTACCTGTGAATAACTACTTAAGTTTAGTATGACTTCAGAAGACTTGGAATACACTGCATGAGTCATATGAACTGCTTTTATGATGCTTTCATGGTGCTTTTTTTCAGTGAGCTTGCAGCCCCAGTCCTCATTCACTTTCATCACATGGAAAAGACTGGTCAGGATATTCTTCAAAAATGCACTCTTTTTTCTTTCACAGATAAATAAATAAATAAAAAGAAGTTATTTTATCATTTAATGTGTAAAGTTGCTAAACAGCCTACAGTTAGGCTTATTTTATTCTGAATATGTCTCTGCTTCTCGTCATACACACATTACTGTGACAGCTCGTGCGGTATTACATACATGTTTGTGATGAAACAGTAAGAGGTCGCATCCCAGCGGAAATGATGTTGGATCAGTGTGATTTTCAGATGGGTGTACAGAGGAAATGTTCGAGCTGTTTGAGAGTTTGTCAGCGGGTGTAAACTCTGTTAAACGGATCAGGACACACTAATCTTACACGCTTTATTTCAGCACACACTGCACAGCGTTTCTAATCTTACACACGCTCATCAACATTCATCATGGACATACATCAGCTGTTTTTATGCGCAAACAAGGACTAAACTCTCGTGTGCTGTAAACGTCTTTTAAATGTTGGAACGAACGATAGAAAACATGAGTGAAATGAGAAGAAACGCCATCAGGAGGAAGTCCAAGCCGAAGCAGCGTGACGGTTCTGCGGCGGAGGAATGCGCGGAATGTTCAGGTGAGTCCGGTGAGAACAGTTTAATAACTGTGAGCACTGTGGATCCTAAACCGAGAGTCCTTCAACCTCATGTGCTCGAGATTTAAATGAATAGTCGCATATCTGCTTTAATGGTCTGTTTTAATAGAGAATATTTTCGTGCGTCTCAAACTGTACATCATGGGTTGCCTTAATCTTTGACAGCACACAAAGGATTTTGCAAAGTGTGGAGAATTCATTGGAATACACACAGACTCCATTTTCTTCCTTACTTTGTGCTCCCAGCCGAGGAATTGAACGCGAACAAGTCGATACTGGTCGTGTTACAGTGTTTACAATAGGGAGGTGTCTTATCTTGCACAATTTCTTAGCCTCGGGACAAGGAATGTGAAGCATTACTGATGTTATAGGCGATTGCATTGTCTACATGTTGAATATAGTCTCAGTATGCCAGTTTAGATGAAGAATACAGACTTCTGTGAAGATGTGCTGGTGCCACAGAGTCCAGTGTGACTGTGATTGGCAACATGCATGATTTTGACTTTGAGCAATTACATTTTGTGTCATGCCTGTGTTGACGTTTCGGGTTAGAGGTTGTAGTTTATTGCTTTTTGCAAGGAATTTGCTTAGGTGAAACAAAATGCAAAACAATATTTTTGTTTTGATGGTTCTGAAATGCTGCATGGATGCCAGAGACTCAGAGATGAGGAATATCAGTGATATTGACTCTTTGAGGTCATGAAGGAAAGTCCAACTACAGCTAGTGATTCTCTCTGCTCTGCAGATAATGCAGTAAAATCTGGCCTCTTCATGTGTGTGATTGAACTGTCCAGAAAATGTGAGATGAGGACAGATTTAATGAGATGTCACGTGTAAATGATGTCTAAACTGTAACTGCTTTTATGAAACTAACCCTTCCTGTTGACAGCATTGTTGTCTTCACAGTTCACACACTTTTGAAATCATACAAAACATGTCATGTTTTCTTACTTTTCAATGTTAATATTCTCAAATGTCCTTTAAGAAACAGGATCTGAGGATGTTTTTTTGTTGTTGTTGTTTTTTTGACTTGTGCTGTGTCAGCTTTAGTCCATTTCTGATGTCCATCACTGTTGTGGGTGAACCTGCTCTTCCACTTACTTCTTAAAGTGTGTGTAATGTTTTATATATAATGTGCAATGAACGTAAACCGTTTGTTTGTCAACTTCCTGAAGACACTTTCAAACAATGCTCTGTTTGTTTGAGTGGCCTGACTTGAGAAATGACACAGGCCGAATTCAAACCTGCAACCCTGCATGAGCACCTGCACTATCCCACTTCACTGTTGCTCAAACTGTCGGTTCTTTAGAAGAGAATCAGAATCAGAATCAGCTTTATTGCCAAGTATGCTTACACATACAAGGAATTTGTCTTGGCGACAGGAGATTCCAGTGCACAAACAATACAAAAACAGCAGCAAGACATAGATAATAATAAAAAATAAAAAAATAATTATACACATACGTACATACACACACAGACACACACATACACATACGTACAGACACACACATACATACACATACACATGGGTAGTGCAAATCTAATACAATCTGTTATGTACACTAAAAATGTTTGTTTTATATATATATATATATATATATATATATATATATATATATATATATATATATTTTATTTTTTTTTCTCAGAGGAATGAAATGGCAGAAGAGGTTGGATGTGTTGGATAAATATAAAAAAGACTAAGCTGTGTATTGCACATAGTTATTGCTCAATGGGGCAGTTTTAACTGTTCATGAGATGGATAGCCTGAGGGAAAAAACTGTTCCTGTGCCTGACGGTTCTGGTGCTCAGAGCTCTGAAGCGTCGGCCAGAAGGCAACAGTTCAAAAAGGTAATGGGCAGGGTGAGTGGGGTCCAGAGTGATTTTTCCAGCCTTTTTCCTCACTCTGGAAGTGTACAGTTCTTGAAGGGGGGACAGGGGGCAACCAATAATCCTCTCAGCAGTCTGAACTGTCCTTTGTAGTCCTCTGATGTCTGATTTCGTAGCTGAACCAAACCAGACAGTTATTGAAGTGCAGAGGACAGACTCGGTGATTGCTGAGTAAAACTGTATCAGCAGCGCCTGTGGCAGGTTGAACTTCCTCAACTGGTGAAGGAAGTACAACCTCAGCTGGGCCTTTATCACAATGGAGTCAATGTGTGTCTCCCACTTCAGGTCCTGTGAGTTGGTAGTGCCCAGGAACCTGCCACAGTGCTGTTTAGAATGGTGAGGGGGGGTCAGTGTTGGGGTGTTCCTCCTAAAGTCCACTATCATCTCCACCATTTTGAGCGTGTTCAGCTCAAGGTTGTTTTGACTGCACCAGACAGCCAGCTGTTCAACCTCCCTTCTGTATGCAGACTCATCGTCATCTTGGATGAGGCCGATGACAGTGGTGTCGTCTGCAAACTTCAGGAGCTTGACAGAGGGGTCCTTGGTGATGCAGTCATTGGTGTAGAGGGAGAAGAGTAGTGGGGAGAGCACACATCCCTGGGGGGCACCAGTGCTGATTGTACAGGTGCTGGAAGTGAGTTTCCCCAGTCTCACTAGCTGCTGCCTGTCTGTCAGAAAGCTGGTGATCCACTGACAGATAGACATGGGAACAGAGAGTTGGTGTAATTTATTCTGGAGTATAACTGGGATGAAAAGCTGAACTGAAGTCGACAAAAAGGATCCTTGCATATGTCCCTGGTCTGTCCAGATGTTACAGGATATGATGCAATCCCATGTTGACTGCATCATCCACAGACCTGTTTGCTCGATAAGAAAATTGAAGGGGATCTAGAAAGGGTCCAGTGATGTCCTTCAGGTGGGCCAGCACCAGTCTCTCAAATGACTTCATGACCACAGATCTCAGAGCGACAGTTCTGTAGTCATTAAGACCTGTGATTTTTGGTTTCTTTGGGACAGGAATAATGACTGAGCATTTGAAACAGCATGGGAATTCACACTGCTCCAGTGATCTATTGAAGATCTGTGTGAAGATGGGGGCAAGCTGGTTAGCACAGGATCGAAGACACGCTGGTGAGACGCCATCTTGGCCTGAAGTTCTCACATCATCTTCACAGATCTTAAGTGCAGTTTGAGTTGCAGGAGGGGGGAGGAGGGGGGTTGAAGGAGGTGTTGATGTTTGTGTGAAGTGAAGGTCAGAGTGGGTGTGAGGTGTGAGATTGGGCCTTTCAGATCTGCAGTAGAACATATTCAGGTCATCAGCCAGTTGTTGGTCCACTACAGGGTTGGGGGTAGGAGTCCTGTAATTTGTGAGTTGTTTCATGCCACTCCACACTGATGCAGGGTCGTTAGCTGAAAACTTGTTTTTCAGCTTCTCAGAGTATCTTCTTTTAGCCACTCTGATTCCCTTAGTGTGTTCCTGGCCTGATTGTACATCCCCACCCCTGTAAGCATCCTCTTTGGCCTGACGAAGCTGCCTGAGTTCCACTGTAAACCATGGTTTGTTGTTGTTGAACTTTAAACAAGTCCTAGTAGAAATGCACATATCCTCACAGAAACTGATATATGATTTAACAGTATCTGTGAGCTCATCCAGGTCTGTGGCTGCAGCCTCAAAAACACTCCAATCCGTGCAGTCAAAACAGGCTTGTAGTTCCTGCTCTGCTTCGTTGGTCCATTTCTTTACAGTCATTACTACTGGCTTAGCAGATTTTAATTTCTGTCTGTAGGTTGGAAGAAGATGAACCAGACAGTGATCAGAGAGTCCCAAAGCTGCTCTAGGGACAGAGCGATATGCATCCTTTATTGATGTGTAACAATGATCCAGTATGTTCCTGTCTCTGGTGGGGCATGTAATGTGCTGTTTGTATTTGGGCAGTTCACATGTGAGATTTGCTTTGTTAAAATCCCCAAGAATAATAATAACTGAGTCCGGGTATTGTTGTTCTATGTCTGTGATTTGATCAGCCAGCTGTTGCAGCGCCGCATTCAAACACGCGTTTGGTGCGATATACACACACACCAGAATAAACGAGGAAAACTCCCGCGGCGAGTAGAAAGGCTTACAGTTAATAAAGAGCACTTCCGAATTAGGACAGCACATCCTCTTTAACGTTGTTACATCTGTACACCAACTTTAATTGATATAAAAGCATGTTCCACCGCCTCTCGTTTTCCCGTTAACTCTGTGATGCAATCCGCTCTGAACAGCTGGAAGCCCGGCAGATGTAACATGCTGTCTGGAATGGCTTCACTCAGTCAGGTTTCTGTGAAGCACAAGGCAGCAGAGTTTGAAAAGTCCTTGTTTGTGTGGGTGAGGAGATGTAGTTCGTCCGTTTTGTTAGGAAGAGAGTGGAGATTTGCTAGATGAATACTCGGCAGCGCTGTTCGAAATCCACGCCGACGGAGTTTGACCAGCACGCCTGCTCGTCTCCCTCGCCTGTGTCTCTTGAACAGCTGAGCTGCGCCTCCAACTAAAATGTCTAGCAAAACGTCTGCATATTCGAAAACCGGGAAAAGATTGTCTGGTACATGCTGTCGATTGATCAGCAGTTCGTCTCTGGTAAAACTGTCCGGAAGATTACTAAACACAGGACAAACAAACAAAAACAACAAAAGAACTGAGGAGCTCCACACCGAGGTAGCCATCCGCGGCGCCATCATGATGAACATTTAGTGATCACTACAGCAAGTCATAAGTCCACAGAAAAGTGGGTTTTTGATACAAGTTAACTATTAATTGTTGGTGGTGCTCCCCTAAATCCCATGCTTTCTCCATATCACTGAAATCAATGCTGTAGTGGTGTTTATTTGTGATTCAAATTGGTGAGGCAGATGAAGAGTTGTCATGATGATATCAGAGCTGCAGACTTTATTCGGTGTGATTCATATAATCTGCCTGTAGTTTGAGACATTAATGATCTGATGGAGAGGATCTGTAAATAGCTCATGAACACACACCCTCTATTATCCTCCGGTAAATATTTAATCTGGGAGGGTGCAGGGCTCCTGCTGCAGGAAAGGGAAATAATTTCAACATTCTGGGATTTAACCCAGCTGGGATTGAACAGATCTACTATATCATACATAATTTATGCTCCATTTAATTCTGGCATAGCAGCAGAGAAATGAGATGAATACATGTCTTACATGTATGTTACTGTAAGGAACTTCGTACCTCCAATTGTGTATAACAACTATGGGTTTAAAACCCATCAATACAGCAGGTGGCAGTGTAATGTCAGATATGGTCAGGCAGCTTTCAACACTAATGAACAGTTCTCTTGTTTGTTTGTTTGTTTGTTTGTTTGTTTGTTTTTTTCTCCATTGACACAATCAGAGCTTCAGTGTGTTCCTGACTTTGGACATTTGCTTTTACCACCCAAACATAGAGACTAATGATATGTTATATTTTTCCCTCTCCTTCAATGTGTTTTTAGGAGGCCACTGATTATAAAATTCTTGATTTTTAAGCACATTTTGCTTTGGGATTTCTATTGTGTGACTTTAGCAAGCTGTGACATTCAATATGCAATTTTTGTTCCACCAATTCTATTGCTGTGATACAGTTCAGAGTGTCAGCTACTGTTATGTGTAGTTCTGTATGTATTGTTTAATCGCTATAAACAAACATTGCAGACACTGGGTCTCTGTGAAAGACATTTACATACTAAGAACTGCTGAATGTGTGCAGTAAAAACTCTCTCATATGAATTGATATTTCATGCCTGTTTAATTGTGTTCTGATTTAAACGTTTAGCCTCCTCTTTGTTGTTATAGCCAATTTAATGAGCATCAGGACCACCTTAAAAGTGCATTTTTTAGTTTTCACAGCAAGAGAATCAGAAATGCATCCATATTTTCCATGCAAATGCCAATGAGAGGGTTAAGATTATGAGTTATTATTTGTTATACCACTTGTTCTGGGGCTTGTTTATATGTATGGGAAAAGCCTGGCAAGGTCATTCTGAAATGACGCACTTCCTGTCAAAGAGGGAAAATTCCTCCTCCAGTTCTGATACTGGGAAGGGTGAATTCCTTTCTTACCCATTGTGAAGAACACAATGCACAGCAGACAGGGGTGTTGCAAGGTCTTGTGTTAGTCAGATTATATCAGTGATTGGTTAACTTATAAACTAGAGAGAACAGGTCTCAAACAGATGGCAGGAGCATTGACACACTCTGTAATAAATAACTGTACAAATGAGGAAATACTGTATTAATAAAACAAGGTAGAGTTAAAGTTTGGAAGAGAGGTCTACATAAGGCATACTGTTTCTTTAAGTCTGACTTTTTAATCATGTAGTAATTTTTTCATTATGGAATCACACCCTCATTAATTCCTGATGTTCCATTTGTATTCCTGACCATAGATTACTGGTTTCACTTCTAGTTGACTCAATGTTCACCCAGGTCAGATCACTGCTCTGTTTACATGTAAGATGAGATTATTTGCACTAGTAGTGATAGTAATGGTAGTTAAAGCTCTTACATGACCCAACCCTCCATCTGAGTACTTCTGCTCAACCTGACTTTGATTCAGCTGCTTAGAAAACACTCCACAGGGCTAGAGTTTCCTGATTTTTGTCTAGAGTTCCCTCCCTCCGGATGGAGAGATGGGCATTCCCGTATCTTGAAAACCAGGCAATACTCCCTATTATTATTGTAGACTTTCAAGACCAGGAGTAAATCCTCATTCAACCACCTCCAGTCCTGTTGATAATCTTGATTCAGTGGATCACCCTGGAACAGCAACATACGGAGATGTTTCTACAAGAATACCAAACGTGTTGAAGTCTCTCCTCCAGTCAAGATAAATTATTGAGGAGGCATTGAATATGAGGTGGAACATCTTTGAAACAGATGGAATACTAGGATCTCTGGCTTTTAACTACAAACTTTTTTGCAGAGGCCCTCATTAAGAAAACTGATTTTAATGTCAAATCTCTGACTTTATATTCTTTGATGGGAATATTTGGATGTTTTGAATCATGATTTTGTGAACTGGACTATTTAAAGTTGTGCAAAAGGAGGAGCTAAAGAGAGAGACAGGAAGTGGAGGTACAGTGGATATTTATGTCCTCTATTCATCTACAGGAAGCCTGGCTTCACTTTCTCTACACTCCTGGACTCTTCCCTGCGGCTCCATCACTGTCTTTAATTCTGTGTGCTGGAGTCTGGCTGATGGACAGTGATGGATCTTATGGACTTTGGCCTCAGGAAAGTTCTCCTCCATCACACCACCTCTGGTAGGTGACCGAACCATTCCACTGTAATGCGCTCCAACATGCCGGTGATGGGAAGTTTTACTGTGACTCTGAGAAAGTGTACAAGAGCAGTTGAGTGTGAGAAGATGGAGAGGAGGTTGATCAAACTCTGACATTTCCCCTCCAAAATAAATCAATTTTTGAGTAGAAAAGCTGCATCCATTTGAATCAAAGAAAATATCATGGGGAATGGATTGAGAAAAATGAAGCACCGGCGCAAGTATTGGTTTTGGTCGACCAAAGGTAATGTTGCATTTCAGTAACTGTTGATGAGTTGGTAGTCATCATAGTTTGGTGTTCTTTATGGTGTCTGACACAATGTTGGGGTTAAAGTGCTGCAGTTACCTGTTGTTTGATGAGATTGAAGTGCTGAATCTGTCTGGAGAAGTTTACTATCTGTGCTGGAGAATGTGTTAAAATCACTCAGATCTTGGACATGAAATGAGCATGAGAGTTATTACATTTTGATGAAGTTAAATGAGACACATGGTTTTTTTTTTCTTTTCTTTTTTTTCTTTTGGCTTGCATCGCACACAGTGAGACCAGGAACAAACTGTATATTAACAAAGTAAATAGGGTCAGTTTTGATCTCATGTTCATGCATTTAGCCATGTGCACGTGTGTGTATGTGTGTGTGATGGGTGAGTCTTGTGTGGCAGATGAACTCATAAACATAATATTTAGTCTAAAACTCTACCACTGACTAGTTTGCTCTGAAACTCGCTTTTCTGTTTAAATCGTGCCTGCAGCTGTTTCAGGGGTAATCCAGACACCCCTCTCCTCTGTGTGTCTCTGGGACTGTAATCTGCCCCTTCTGAACTAACTCATGAGCTTCTTGTCACTAATCTAACCCTCCATTCACTTACCACTGGCTGTTGGCCCAGACATCAGCTGTGTACTTTATTTTTGTTTCAGTCGTATTATAAACAAAATGTCTCTCTGTGCAGTAACCAACTATGGTGAGTTTGTATAAATAAGGCTTAAAGTTGCAGAGATAAAAAGGCTTTAGGATCATCTGTAACTCACACCCTTTGTTCAGAAATCACACAAGTGAACATTGACCTCATGCAGGGTCACCGACGAGCAGTGTGAAATAAGAATGAGTGTCAAATGGTCACCACTTAAAGATGTTTATGTGGTCAACGTCATCAACTTACTTTTAGTGTTAATAAGGGTAAGGGTAAACACACTACTGTCTTGTTTATGTTTTATTTTTTTGCACCACCAGTACAGCATAAACTTCAATTAGTACTCATTATGTAGGTAAAATAGCTTATGTTGGCTGTTTCTTTAGCCTAGTGGAATACTGGTAAAGTGTTAAGACTGTTGATCTCAAGGTTGTGTTCAAAATCACAGTTACCAGAAGAGAAGTGTGCACTTTCTGAGATCTGGGAACCAAATCCTCCAATTGCTCTTTTTGGCAGAACCATTCAGGCCTATCATATTGTGTGTTCATATTTGTCAGGATTGGTCATGATTTATTATCCTCCATTCTCTCAACTATAAGTCTTCATAAACTATTGACTCTGCTGCTGTCCATCTTTGGGTTATTAATGTTTTTAGTACACCAGAAGTGTAAACAGGAATGAGGGCTACACTCTGCTTTTTAAAAAGTGTATTAATTGTTCCTGTGAACCTAGATAATGACATCAACTTTTTCTCCCTCGTTCCAGTTTTGCTTTTGTTCATAGTTTCAGAGCCATGTACATTAGAAAAGGTCTTTCATTGTTTCTCTCTCTCTTTGTATTTCTCTCTCTTTCTCTGTGGATTTTCTTCTCTCTGTACCCTTTCCTGTCTGTTTGTATGATTTTGGTCACTGCTGTGTTGTATTGTGAGTTGCGGTTCTGCAGTTCTCTGATTGTCCAGCAGGAGACAGAGGTGCTTTTGAACATTAAGGCCAAATACTGTATTCACAAGTCTGTAATAACTCCCTCGCTGCACTGCTTCTCACATAGTTATTATAAAAGTATGCTTTAAAAACAGAGCACCCAAAATAAGTCATGAGTATGTGCAGCTTTGCGTGTGTGTACTGATTCATGTGTATGTTTGAGTAGAACCCTGCTGAAAAGAGCAGCAATGCTGGTGGCCTTGTATCTGTGCTGGTCTTTTTTGCAGGGTACAAATGAAATTTGTATATTTGTCATCATTGTTTCTTATAAATTTAGAGTAAAATTGCTGCATAACACATTTGGTCTGTGTTTTAGCTCTACCTTTGACTCTTTATAATAACAGAGCCAAGTTAGACAGCAATGAGGAACATGTTTGTTGGCTTTTGGGACTCACACCCACACAAAGCAAGAAGTTTGTCTTATTATGCCTGCTTGGATGGTATTTTGGTATTTAGGGACCAAGCCACGAAGTGGCTGTAGCCCCTATTGTATCCGTTAGTTTTCCATTGGTTTTCTGTATTATTAGTATTATTATGGCTGAACGTCTATGGCAGCCCTATGAACCGTACATAGGAAAATTATGAAATTTGGCACACTGATAGGTTTGAGTAGTCCCCATAGCAAATTTGGGGTCTCTAGGGCTAACTTTATGGCACCACCACCATGTTAAAATTCACTTTTCTTTTGTGCATATCTTTTGAACTGTTTGTCTGATTTCTCTCCTCCTGATTATTCAAATGAACCCCTTACATGAAATCTCCACCTATTACAGTGGCCGCCATTTTGGATTATGATGTTTACAGTTTAAAAGTTTCACAGCCTTCAAACTTTTGTCCAAATAATGTCTTGAAACATTGTCCAGACAGAGCCGCACAAAAATGACTGTAAAGAACTTTGATTTTTGCTTTCATTTAAAGGTTTCGGCATCGCAAATTTAACAAGGACGATGTGAAAATAGATTTGAGGCTGTATCTCGGCAACAATTTGTCCTATCAAGACGAAACTTGGTATGCTTAATCGGGACCATCATCTGAGGGTACATGTTTGGAGGCAGTGCCATATATGGGTCAAAAGATGTGAAAATTGCTATTTTTGCCTGTAATTTTTGATCCATATATACTAAAATCTTGAAGTTGGTGTCTATGGATTCTGTGGGTCATGAGGATTCCAACAATATGAATTGTCTCCATATCAGCCGTACTGCCTTTCCGCCATATTTAATTTTATTAAAATGCAAAATATCTTTTGAATGCCTTGTCGGATTTGAATAAAAATTGGTATGCGTCTTTGACATTATGTCCAGGGGGTACCTGAGCAGCTTTGAGACAGCACCACATAGTGGTCAAAATGGAGAGAGAGAGAAAAAAAAAAAAAAAAAATAAAAATATATATATATATTTAGAGTAGTGGTCCGTGTGCCATACCTGTTAACCATGGAGATTGAAAGGGTTCTGGTTCGACCCTGCTCCAGACAACTTGTCAGCTGTTTAGAAGATACAATGAATGTTATATCCAGACTGTTTTTCTTTCAGTTGTGTTTGGTATCACCCATATCGGCCATTTTGAATTTTATAATAAAATAGTGTATCTTTTAAAGCTTTGTCAGATTTGAATGAAAATTGGTATGCATCATCAACATCATGTCTTGAGGATACCTGAGCAGTTTGGAGACAGTGCAACCTATAGTTAAAAAGATAACCCACACAATTGTACTGACTCTAAACTCTTTGGCACTCTTTGAGCATGCTGATTGAGTTGCTCAGTGTGTTAATGCACTGGTTTGTAGTTCTAAAAGACCTGGTTTCAAACCCCCAACCAGGCAAGTTGTCTAGCTTGATATCTATCGTACATTAGCTTTTTGTATTCTGTTTACTGAATAGTTTCTGGGCTTTTCTCCAATCAAATTTAGATTTTCCTCTTTGTTTAAAAGTAACATGAATACGAGGTTGATAATGGTGACTGTTATGTTTGGCTGTAATTCCTCTTAGCTTGATATGTCCATTTGTTGTCTGTCAATGTTGTGGCGGTTTGGTGCAGCAGAAATGCATAGGTTTGAGACCATACTGAGGTGGATGGGGTGCATTTGAATCATCAAGAGGAAGTGTATATATTTATCTTTTGAATGCTTTGTCAGATTTAAAAGAAAATGTATATGCATCATCTGCGTCATGTACTGAGGGTACCTGAGCAGTTTGGAGACTGTGCCACATTGTGGTAAAAATTCTTAGTGTATACATTTTGATGTATTATTACTTCATTATTTTAAGTTTTTACAACATTTTTTTTTTTTTCATTTAACTTCTGCTGACTCTCAGCTTGGTATGTCTCTTTAGCACCTGTACATTTTGTGGCTAAGTAGTATAGAGGTCTGTGTGGCATTGCTGTGAGCTGTGGAGATTGAAAGAGTGTCGATCGAGCCCAGCTCTGGGCAACTTGTTGTTGTTATTCCTTTCCCTCCCAATGGTAGTCTATGGCAAGGGATGTGGGGGAAGAAATGTGTTGTGTGTGTTTGCTGTGATTTTGATTTTAATAAAGTGTAATTGTCATATGTAAAGTACGGTGGTGTTCATTTTTGTGTGAGGATAAACCAAGCGTGAAATCAGAACTGCAGGAAGAAGTGTGAAGTGAACAAGGTCAGCAGTGTTTAGTCTGACAGTTCGAATCAGCTCAAGGACTGTCACATTGATGCAAACGACAGAAAGAATTGTGCTTGTCACTTTAAGAGTTTTACAGTGAGGTATGTGTCTGTGTGTGTGATATATTCATTATGAAGCTGTCACCTCATACAATCGGCCTTATTCCCAGAATGACGAATGATGAATTCTCACATCGAGGGGAAAAACCATTTAAAGACTGGAGAAGTGAAAACTTCAGTGTGCATCTACATGACAGCAGCTTATTCATGCTCTCTGTTCAATGATTCATGTATATAATTGTTTATTTATAGAGTTTTTCCTGTTTTTCTCTGTAGTGGATGTAACCCGATCCTTCCGACGGGTGAATATCCGCAAAGCCGCGGGCCCAGACAGCATTCCGGGCCGCGTCATCAGAGCGTGCGCGAACCAGCTGGCTGGTGTTTTTACGGACATTTTCAACCTTTCCCTCTCTTTGTCTGTAGTCCTCACATGCTTTAAAACATCCACCATTGTGCCTGTTCCAAAACAATCAAAAATAACTTGCTTAAATGACTGGTGTCCTGTTGCTCTGACCCCCATCATCAGCAAATGCTTTGAGAGACTAATCAGAGATTACATCTGCTCTGTATTACCACTCAATCTTGACCCATTGCAGTTTGCTTACCGCAACAACCGCTCTACTGATGATGCCATTGCATCTACAATACACACTGCTCTCTCCCACCTGGAAAAAAAGAACACTTATGTGAGAATGCTGTTTGTAGACTACAGCTCAGCATTCAACACCATAGTACCCTCCAAGCTAGATGAGAAACTCCGGGCTCTGGGCTTAAACAGCTCGCTGTGCAGCTGGATCCTGGACTTCCTGTCAAGCAGACACCAGGTGGTTAGAATAGGCAGCAACATCTCCTCATCACTGATCCTCAACATTGGAGCCCCACAGGGCTGTGTTCTCAGCCCACTACTGTATTCCTTGTACACACATGACTGTGTGGCAACACATAGCTCCAATGCCATCATTAAGTTTGCTGATGACACGACGGTGGTAGGTCTGATCACTGACAATGATGAAACAGCCTACAGAGAGGAGGTGCACACTCTGACACACTGGTGTCAGGAGCACAACCTCTCCCTCAACGTCAGTAAGACAAAGGAGCTTGTGGTGGACTTCAGAAGAAAAGACAGAGAACACAGTCCCATCACCATCAATGGAGCACCAGTGGAGAGAGTCAGCAGCTTCAAGTTCCTGGGTGTCCACATCACTGAGGAACTCACATGGTCCGTCCACACTGAAGTCGTTGTGAAGAAGGCTCACCAGTGCCTCTTCTTCCTGAGACGGCTGAGGAAGTTTGGAATGAACCACCACATCCTCACACGGTTCTACACCTGCACAGTAGAGAGCATCCTGACTGGCTGCATCTCCGCCTGTACGGCAATAGCACCGCCCACAACCGCAAAGCACAGCAAAGGGTGGTGCGAACTGCCAGACACATCATCGGAGGTGAGCTTCCCTCCCTATAGGAAATCTATACAAGGCGGTGTGTGAAAAAAGCTCGGAGGATCATCAGAGACTCCAGCCACCCGAGCCATGGGCTGTTCTCACTGCTACCATCAGGCAGGCGGTATCGCAGCATCAGGACCCGCACCAGCCGACTCCATGACAGCTTCTTCCCCCAAGCAATCAGACTTTTGAACTCTTGATCTCCCACGATCAAAATACATCAGCACTGCACTTTATTACCCTTACTCTTATATCTCACACCGGACTGTCATAAATTATATTATTATTATTATATTATATTCTCTCTTAACAACTGACTATCAACCGACAGCCTGAATGTCAATACAGTACAATACAACCTACTGTACATTGTATATATACTATATATACTATTTTTATTGTATAATGTATATTCTATATTGTGTGTATTGTATACTGTACAGTGTATGTTATTATTTGTATATTCTGTTGTGTGTAATTATGTGTATAACAGATGTTTAAATTGTGTTGTGTTAATTTGATGTTATTGTAAATTGGTATATGTCTCATCACTGTCACGACTGCTATGTTGATCGGAACTGCACCCAAGAATTTCACACACCATTGCACTTGTGTATATGGCTGTGTGACAATAAAAGTGATTTGATTTGATTTGATTTGATTTGACACCATCTGATTAGCTGAAAATCAGCAAATGTGAAAGAGGAAGTACTTGTCATTAATTCACATAGATTCAGGAAGACTTGCATATACCCTTATTATAAATTAAATATTATTTGATACCATGTAGTTAACATTGTAATGAATTACCTTCTTGCCTTCTAGAAAATACCATAGTGATCATACAGTATTAAAATGAAAGTTTACGATGACAGATTCATGAAAGTTTCTGAAAGCTTCTTATTGATGCAGATCTCATACAGTATTAATGTATTAGTGGTGTTTGCTATAACCATTTCCTTTGCTGATCCAGTGCATAATCAGTTTAGAATATCTTTCCATTATTGTGTGGAAATAATTGGGAGTACTCTTTAATATGTAAAGAAACACAAACCTCTAACTACACATTATTTCAATATAAATGTAGAGCTTATTAAGAAGAACTTTATTATTAACTAGTAAACTGGATAATGTAGCAGCAAAATTAACAGTAATTCCAGTGTAAGTCTTCAGTAGAAAAGAAGCCAGTTTTCTTTGCAGTATTTTTTTAATATTGTATCTGGATTTTAAAGGATTCAGATCCATTTTTGTTCAGTTTAGTTGTAAGATACTGTATCAGTTCACTTTTCATTCACAATTATTTTTTGGAACTCATTCAACTTTAAGATAATTTGTAAATAAATAATATTGATAATAATAATAATAATAATAAATTATTGTTATTATTATTATTATTATTATTGACTTTTAGAATTTAAATACAACAGTAATATATTAAATCATGCAATTTTTACTTTAAATCCCTCTGACTTTTATTTTGACGATCTGAACTCTCCAGGAAGTCCTGTATGTGTCTGTTTGTAGGCAAGTTCACAGTAGTTTAATTTGCTTCTTATTCAGATTCTGGTCAAATGCTCCTCCGGTGCCGTTCTAAATGCATATTATAAGTGAATTGAACTATTGAGCATCTGAGATTTTGTTTGTGAGTAGCGCTCACATATTGCGCACCGCTGTGAAGGCTGAAAATAGCCACGAGTGCTTCACCAGCCTGCACATGCTTAAGGCGGTTTTACACGGGACGCGGTCACCACGTGTTCCCTATTAATTTTCATTGAGAGAGATATGGCAGGCGGCAAAACCGAGGTGGCAAAACGGTGCCGCTTTCCAAGCTCGTTCACGAGAATCTTGCTTCTTTGTTGTGCACGACTGCTTGTGGCGCACACCGCGCAAAATAAAAATATTTTATCTTTCCGAAGCTGCTGCTTGTCAAATTTGTGAATTTTTTCATAACAATCAAATGACATTTAGCTTTTATGTGGTCAAACACAAAATAGAGAAGAATAAACTCGCTATTGCTGAATTTGCTGAGCTATATAAAGTTTCTTTGAGCGTTTATAGAGTTATAAATAGGAAAACAGCCGAGTCAGTGTACCAGCTGAAAATAGTTGAATACTTTATGTTTGGAAGACCGACGACTGTGCGGGATATGCAAATGGCCCATGAACTTAAATGTTCTCTTCTGCAACAGGTGTCTGAAACATCAACTTTAGATAAACAGAAAATAACATTTCCCAGGTTGTTTACTAGAAAAGAGTTTTGTGGATGTTTAATGTTCATTTGTAGCCCTCCCATTTTAATGATTGATGTGATGTTATTTATACTATATCATTTTGGCAATAGAAATATAAAGTAATGCAGTCTGTTTCTCTAGACATTCAAAAATATGGAATTCATCAAATGTGGAGACAGATGGCAATACTTAAAATTATATTATTTAGCTATTTAACCTTGATATAATTTTACATTCATTAAAAAAAAAAAATATATATATATATATATATATATATATATATATATATATATATATATATATATATATATATATATATATATATATATTATTACAATATTTCCAGTTATAACAATTTGTTTGGAGAATGAATTGCTATTGTATTTATGTGCAATAACTTCCATGAAAACGAATACAATATTTACAGTAATCACCTCAGAGTTATTTACCTCATTATTGCATTTCAACTGGCGCGCTTCGCTCCGCTTCTCATGTGAATGGAAAACGCATGTACAAACGAGAAGCAGCAAGATCGCAAGCAAAGCCTGTCGCCCACCGCGACCCGTGTAAACCTCCTTTATGCGTGTGTGTGTGTGTGTCAACAGAGCAGCGCAATTCACTAATGTGCTGGCACTGCACATACTATATATTTACTTAATAAACACAGCCTTTTGCGATTCACAGAGCTATCACATGTGACTCTAGTAGTCGTATGGGCTACTTTAATGGTGTTTTTATTGTTTTTGTCATTTTTGGAGCTTGACAGTAACGAACATGACTAAAACACAGTATCGTGAAAACATGAAACAGTTACCGAAGTATGTGCATGCAGCCAACTATTTAAATATCCTTTTAAATTAATACACTTAAGAATGCGAGTGTTGATATTTTTCTCTCAATATATTTTTAGTTCAGTGTATTACGTTTGTATCACTCTGTGTGAATGCAGTAAACAGACCTCTACACTGGAGATTTCAGGTGATTGTACATTCTGCTCTTCCGTCGAGAACTGACGTGATTATCTGTGTGGATGATACAGAGAGACCAATAGTGCTTGTTCTCAGTAATATAATGTCCATTATAGAGAAACGTTCCATGATTACATTGAGCCTGCTTCATCTTTACAAGCAAGGATGTGTGTTTGTGTTTTGGACAGGATGTGACATGCAGCGCACCAGCGGTGGATGATTGTAGACAGTCTTTTCTCTATCTGCTAGCATGATTTCTGAATGCATTTGTGCTAAAATTGATCAACTGACGATCAATAAGCTTAATTGCTAAAATTATTAATGACGAATAATCATACCATTCCTAATAAGCACCACTCTCAAATGTAAAAATCTAGTTATGGATTAAAATAGTAGCAATAATCACTGTAACTGTAGTATTTTGGCAGAAACTATGGTTGTCATGGTCAAATTTTGTAAGGAGAAAATCAGACGTTACGTTTAGGAAAAAAAAACTCTGGTTCTGAATGTATACTTTTGTCTTGACATATGATTAGAGATTATAAACATTGACAAACTGTGCAGATCACTCAATTGATTGAGAGTTTTGTTTTCTCTGTTGAATATGTAAAGTGATGATGATGATGATTACTGACTCATCTGTATTCTCTTCCTGTCTCCCATGAGCCCCTCTTGTCACATGACTATTGAGTGTCCTCCAATAGAATCAGCCTCCTTTTTACCCTCAACTGAATTATAATGATACATGGGCTCCGATGAAGTGACCAATCAGAGGAGGAACACGGCTCTAAGCCTGCATTCTCTGAATATCTTAGCCACTCATCAATATTCCACTAGTTTTCCCTCACAGCTCTACTCCCGAACCCCCGCCTGTCCCGTGGCAGCAGATGAGCACCCGTGTGTCCTGCCTGTTTTCGGCCCTCCCCTGCAGCAGCACAATAGGGGTGATTGTTCATGCGACACACACACATCGGCACAAGCAGAAAGAGGAATAGAAAAGTGTGTGGCGTTTCCCTGCCATATGCTGTCGCTCCTCTAGAATGTGATTATCTGCACCAGCGATAAACAAGAGGCGGAAAACTGTGTGCTGCCGGGAGGGAAGTATGTGTGGGAAAGAGGTGGAGCAGAGAGAGAGGAAGCAGAGAGAGAGAGAGAGAGAGAGAGAGAGAGAGGATGGGGAGAGTGTGAGAGAGGAAGTAAAGAGAGAGAGGATGCAGAGAGAGAGAGAGATAGAGAGAGAGACCGAGCGAGAGGGAGAGGGAGAGAGAGAGAGGATGCAGAGGGGGAGAGAGAGAGAGAGAGAGAGAGAGGATGGGGAGAGTGTGAGAGAGGAAGTAAAGAGAGAGAGGATGCAGAGAGAGAGAGAGAGAGACCGAGCGAGAGGGAGAGGGAGAGAGAGAGAGAGAGACCGAGCGAGAGGGAGAGGGAGAGAGAGAGAGGATGCAGAGGGAGAGAGAGAGAGAGAGAGAGAGAGAGAGATATGATGATGCAGAGAGAGAGGGAGGAGGGTTCAACAGAAGGTTGTTCAGTTTGCTGTGATTCTCTGGATAAGGACGATGGCTTTGTTCCTCTAAAGAACTGCTGTGAAAATCACACACACATTCAGACGTACTCGTTCACAGCTGGTGTCTGGAATCAAAGAAGGACTCACATCAGGTCAGTGCTTTTTCTTCAGTAGGTCGCTGTTTTGTTTGGCACAGGATCTGATCAGTCAAGAAGGGCTGTGGCTCTTCAAGCTATTCAACCTTACTGCAGCAGACTGAACAATTGAAAGAGAGAATTCATTCTGTCATCATTTATTCACCCTCATGTTGTTCCAAACTTGTATGATTCTTCTGCAGAATACAAACGGAGATGTTTATAGCAGAAGTTTGTGACTGACAGTCTCATTTCCCATTCACTTTCATTGTATGGAGAGAAAATAATAATAATTGTGTGTGTGTGTATATATATACAGGTGCATCTCAATAAATTAGAATGTCGTGGAAAAATTCATTTATTTCAGGAATTCAACTCAAATTGTGAAACTCGTGTATTAAATAAATTCAATGCATACAGACTGAAGTAGTTTAAGTCTTTGGTTCTTTTAATTGTGATGATTTTGGCTCACATTTAACAAAAACCCACAAATTCACTATCTCAAAAAATTAGAATATGGTGACATGCCAATCAGCTAATCAACTCAAAACACCTGCAAAGGTTTCCTGAGCCTTCAAAACGGTCTCTCAGTTTGGTTCACTAGGCTACACAATCATGGGGAAGACTGCTGATCTGACAGTTGTCCAGAAGACAATCATTGACACCCTTCACAAGGAGGGTAAGCCACAAACATTCATTGCCAAAGAAGCTGGCTGTTCACAGAGTGCTGTATCCAAGCATGTTAACAGAAAGTTGAGTGGAAGGAAAAGGTGTAGAAGAAAAAGATGCACAACCAACCGAGAGAACCGCAGCCTTATGATTGTCAAGCAAAATCGATTCAAGAATTTGGGTGAACTTCACAAGGAATGGACTGAGGCTGGGGTCAAGGCATCAAGAGCCACCACACACAGACGTGTCAAGGAATTTGGCTACTGTTGTCGTATTCCTCTTGTTAAGCCACTCCTGAACCACAGATAACGTCAGAGGCGTCTTACATGGGCTAAGGAGAAGAAGAACTGGACTGTTGCCCAGTGGTCCAAAGTCCTCTTTTCAGATGAGAGCAAGTTTTGTATTTCATTTGGAAACCAAGGTCCTAGAGTCTGGAGGAAGGGTGGAGAAGCTCATAGCCCAAGTTGCTTGAAGTCCAGTGTTAAGTTTCCACAGTCTGTGATGATTTGGGGTGCAATGTCATCTGCTGGTGTTGGTCCATGAAAACCAAAAGTCACTGCACCCGTTTACCAAGACATTTTGGAGCACTTCATGCTTCCTTCTGCTGACCAGCTTTTTAAAGATGCTGATTTCATTTTTCAGCAGGATTTGGCACCTGCCCACACTGCCAAAAGCACCAAAAGTTGGTTAAATGACCATGGTGTTGGTGTGCTTGACTGGCCAGCAAACTCACCAGACCTGAACCCCATAGAGAATCTATGGGGTATTGTCAAGAGGAAAATGAGAAACAAGAGACCAAAAAATGCAGATGAGCTGAAGGCCACTGTCAAAGAAATCTTGGCTTCCATACCACCTCAGCAGTGCCACAAACTGATCACCTCCATGCCACGCCGAATTGAGGCAGTAATTAAAGCAAAAGGAGCCCCTACCAAGTATTGATTACATATACAGTAAATGAACATACTTTCCAGAAGGCCAGCAATTCACTAAAAATGTTTTTTTTTATTGGTCTTATGATGTATTCTAATTTGTTGAGATAGTGAATTGGTGGGTTTTTGTTAAATGTGAGCCAAAATCATCACAATTAAAAGAACCAAAGACTTAAACTACTTCAGTCTGTGTTCACTGAATTTATTTAATACACAAGTTTCACAATTTGAGTTGAATTACTGAAATAAATGAACTTTTCCACGACATTCTAATTTATCGAGATGCACCTGTGTGTATATATATATATATATATATATATATATACACACACACTATGAAAGTAAATATTAAAGAATATACAGTGCATCTGGAAAGTATTCACAGCGCTTCACTTTTTCCACATTTTGTTATGTTACAGCCTTATTCCAAAATGGATTAAATTAATTATTTTCCTCAAAATTCTACAAACAATACCCCATAATGACAACGTGAAAGAAGTTTGTTTGAAATCTTTGCAAATTTATTAAAAAAGAAAAATGAAAAAAATCACATGTACATAAGTATTCACAGCCTTTGCCATGACACTTAAAATTGAGCTCAGGTGCATCCTGTTTCCACTGATCATCCTTGAGATGTTTCTACAACTTGATTGGAGTCCACCTGTGGTAAATTCAGTTGATTGGACATGATTTGGAAAGGCACACACCTGTCTATATAAGGTCCCACAGTTAACAGTGCATGTCAGAGCACAAACCAAGCCATGAAGTCTAAGGAATTGTCTGTAGACCTCCGAGACAGGATTGTATCAAGGCACAGATCTGGGGAAGGGTACAGAAAAATTTCTGCAGCATTGAAGGTCCCAATGAGCACAGTGGCCTCCATCATCCATAAATGGAAGAAGTTTGGAACCACCAGGACTCTTCCTAGAGCTGGCCGCCTGGCCAAACTGAGCGATCGGGGAGAAGGGCCTTAGTCAGGGAGGTGACCAAGAACCCGATGGTCACTCTGACAGAGCTCCAGCGTTTCTCTGTGGAGAGAGGAGAACCTTCCAGAAGAACAACCATCTCTGCAGCACTCCACCAATCAGGCCTGTATGGTAGAGTGGCCAGACGGAAGCCACTCCTCAGTAAAAGGCACATGACAGCCCACCTGGAGTTTGCCAAAAGGCACCTGAAGGACTCTCAGACCATGAGAAACAAAGATTGAACTCTTTGGCCTGAATGGCAAGCGTCATGTCTGGAGGAAACCAGGCACTGCTCATCACCTGGCCAATACCATCCCTACAGTGAAGCATGGTGGTGGCAGCATCATGCTGTGGGGATGTTTTTCAGCGGCAGGAACTGGGAGACTAGTCAGGATCAAGGGAAAGATGAATGCAGCAATGTACAGAGACATCCTTGATGAAAACCTGCTCCAGAGCGCTCTGGACCTCAGACTGGGGTGAAGGTTCATCTTCCAACAGGACAACGACCCTAAGCACACAGCCAAGATAACAAAGGAGTGCCTCCGGGACAACTCTGCGAATGTCCTTGAGTGGCCCAGCTAGAGCCCAGACTTGAACCCGATTGAACATCTCTGGAGAGATCTGAAAATGGCTGTGCACAGATGCTCCCCATCCAACCTGATGGAGCTTGAGAGGTCCTGCAAAGAAGAATGGGAGAAACTGCCCAAAAATAGGTGTGCCAAGCTTGTAACATCATACTCAAAAAGACTTGAGGCTGTAATTTGTGCCAAAGGTGCTTCAACAAAGTATTAAGCAAAGGCTGTGAATACTTATGTACATGTGATTTTTTTTTTTTTTTTTTTTTTCTTTAATACATTTGCAAAGATTTCAAACAAACTTCTTTCACGTTGTCATTATGGGGTATTGTTTGTAGAATTTTGAGGAAAATAATTAATTTAATCCATTTTGGAATAAGGCTGTAACATAACAAAATGTGGAAAAAGTGAAGCGCTGTGAATACTTTCCGGATGCACTGTAAATGAAATATGGATATAAGTAGGAATGGATGGACTGAATATTGCACATGGTTGCACAATGAAAGTATTTGGGGGCAGTTTTAACTGTTCATGAGATGGATAGCCTGAGGGAAAAAACTGTTCCTGTGCCTGACGGTTCTGGTGCTCAGAGCTCTGAAGCGTCAGCCAGAAGGCAACAGTTCAAAAAGGTAATGGGCAGGGTGAGTGGGGTCCGGAGTGATTTTTCCAGCCTTTTTCCTCACTCTGGAGGTGTACAGTCCTTGAAACGGGGGCAGGGGGCAACCAATAATCCTCTCATCAGTCCGAACTGTCCTTTGTAGTCCTCTGATGTCTGATTTCGTAGCTGAACCAAACTAGACAGTTATTGAAGTGCAGAGGACAGACTCGGTGATTGCTGAGTAGAACTGTATCAGCAGCGCCTGTGGCAGGTTGAACTTCCTCAACTGGTGAAGGAAGTACAACCTCTGCTGGGCCTTTTTCACAATGGAGTCAATGTGTGTCTCCCACTTCAGGTCCTGTGAGATGGTAGTGCCCAGGAACCTGAATGACTCCACTGCTGCCACAGTGCTGTTTAGAATGGTGAGGGGGGTCAGTGTTGGGGTGTTCCTCCTAAAGTCCACAATCACCACCATTTTGAGCGTGTTCAGCTCAAGGTTGTTTCGACTGCACCAGACAGCCAGATGTTCAACCTCCCTTCTGTATGCAGACTCTTCATCATCTTGGATGAGGCCGATGACAGTGGTGTCATCTGCAAACTTCAGGAGCTTGACAGAGGGGTCCTTGGCGATGCAGTCATTGTAGAGGGAGAAGAGTAGTGGGGAGAGCACACATCCCTGGGGGGCACCAGTGCTGATTGTATAGGTGCTGGAAGTGAATTTCCCCAGTCTCACTAGCTGCTGCCTGTCCGTCAGAATGCTGGTGATCCACTGACAGATAGAGCCGGGAACAGAGAGCTGGGTTAATTTAGTCCAAAGGAGAGCGGGGTTGATGTGTTAAAAGCTGAACTGAAGTCAACAAATAGTATCCTTGCATAAGTCTGTAATGCAGTCCCATATTGATATATATGATCATCCACAGACCTGTTTGCTCAATAGGCAAATTGAAGGAGATCCAGAAAGGGTCCAGTGATGTCCTTTAGGTGGGCCAACACCAGTCTCTCAAATGACTTCATGACCACAGACGTCAGAGTGACGGGTCTGTATTCATTAAGTCCTGTGATGTTGGGGAAGCAGGTGGAGATCACTGTGTGTGTGTGTGTGTGTGTGTGTGTGTGTGTGTGTGTGTGTGTGCAAATGTGTGTGTGAGTGCCTGTGTGTGCAAATGTGTGTGTGAGTGCCTGTGTGTGCAAGTGTGTGTGTGAGTGCCTGTGTGTGCAAGTGTGTGTGTGCGTGCTTGTGTGTGTGTTTGGCCCGTTAATGGAACATCTTCGCCGGTTAGAAACATTTAGGCTGACCTGCCTACGATCCATCCTGGGTTTAACCAGGCTGGATTGTGTGAGGAGCTCACAAATCCTTGAAAGATCTGGACAAAGTCCCATTGGTGAGCTCCTCCGGCAGACAAGGCTGTGTTGGCTGGGCCATGTAGCCCACATGCCCAGCCACCGCATGCCTAAACAGCTGTTGTTCGGCCGGATTGAGGGGGCTAAATGGGCACAGCACGGTTTAGAGAGAAGATGGAATGATGTGGTATGGGAGGATCTGGAACTGAGTAGACTTTCCACTGACTGGTACCAGTGGTGTCATGATCGGCCTCTGTGGAGGAGGCTCGTGAAGGATGCTACTGGGAAGTTGGAGGCAGTTGCCCTCCAACAACAATGGAGGGTGGAGGAGCAACGCTCACAACAATGAGCGGAGCGTCGGGTGGCTAAAGCACAGCAAGTTGGCACAGTAGGGGGCACAGGTGGTCCATCAGCCAGTCGTCTCAGGCAGTTGACCCGTGGCATCTGGGTCTGCTCCGTGACCTCCTGCCAGTGGGCTTTCGACACTTCACATGGCCTCAAGGTGCACATAGCCTGGCACAAGCATCGTGGTGACGTCACCGCCACTTAGTGGCAAATGGTGGTTGTTTTTGTTGTTGTTATTGTTGTTGGTGTGTGTGTGTGTGTGTGTGTGTGTGTGTGTGTGTGCGCGTGTGCATGCTTGCATGTGTGTGTGCGTGTGTGTGTGTGCGCACTTGCATGTGTGTGTGTGTGTGTGTGTGTGTGCTTGTGAGTGTGCGTGTGTGAGAGAGGGCATGTCTGTGGGTGCGTGTGTGCGTGTGTGTGCGTGTTTGTGTTTGCGTGTGTGAGTTTGTGCGCGTGTGTGTGTGTGTGATACATGTACAGCAGTCAGTAAATACCACGCTGCTATCAGATGAACCAGACAAGTATCTGTTTACGGAATCGGGGGTGTTAAGACTCATTAATGTGCTAAATCACACATGCAATGTATTCACAGTCATGCCACTTTTGTGCCACTGTCTCTCTATATCTGTCTCTTTCTTTGTCTCGCTTCATGTTCTTCATCTAAATCCTGTGAATCACGTGTCCCAATGCTCAGTTTTTACTAACCAACAGTGTTTCATAATCAGTGTATTGTATTTTTATGTAGTTCCATTGAGCCGATTTATGGACTTCAGTCATTTGAATTTGAAAAATGGAAAAGTGAATGAGAATGAAAACGCTCCCATTTCAAGTTAATTTGAGAAATGTTTGTTCATATTGAAATTAGGAGAATGTGTCTGTGACATTGTTGAGATCTCTTGTGAAACTCTAGACACATGTGAGATTACGGCAGTCTTTTTCTCAGTAGAAACATCTGAGAAGCAGGATACTTCAGCAGAAGTCTTAATTTGTCTCTTATGTGGGTTGTGATGATCTCACTGCCACCTACACTGTCCACTACTAAGAAAGGTGGCACAGATGTGTTGTTGTAATATTATCTGCTTCTCATTGTTGAACATGTGACCACTTTCAGTTGTGAAGTCAATCAAGCACACAAGCAAGAATTGCAAAGCAGAAGTTAGTGGCAGGAAAGTTACGCATAAAAATAAGTTTAAAACAGAGAAGAGAGGGTGAAGATGAGTGAACAGCAGTGCAGTACTCAAGCAACATTATTACTGTTGCTCATAGTGATTTGAACAAACCTTTAACACTAAATATTAAATGTTCAGAGTATAACTCGTCCATCACTGCTTGTGTTAAAGACATGAACAATACCTCAAATCATGCAGCACATTAGGTAGAGATTTTACTTATGTAAGCCATCAGACTTATGACTTGTGCTTGTCTGACAATTAAACAGGCAAACCAATCCCATAGACTTGAAGGATGGACTCTCAGAATATCGGAGAGACTTGAGGGTACAGGACTCTTTTGACTCGGGCAGTAAGCAAACACCTCAAAATGACCCATGACTCCCTAGCAACTGGATAGTAATGCTAAAACTCTCAAAACACCTTAGCAACCCTATAGCAACGGCCTGGCAGCCACCTACAACACCCAGCATTGTGCTGGAGACTTTTGCATGGGCAAGCACTACTCACACTTTCTTCAGAAATGTGATTATTATAATATTTACACTGACTATACTAAACTGTTTCCTTGCTCAGATAAAACCACACACAAATATGTCTGCCTTCCATTTATTATTTTAATAGACAGAGAGCAAAAAATGACAAAGACAGACAGAAGTGGAAGATGAGTCATTTCCTGAATATGTCATTATCATCATTGATAATGCCAACAGAGTTTTGAGAGTTTGCTATGTGCTTGTTTCCTGTTAGAATTATATTAAGGTCTGAGAAAGGTGCTCGTCTAATGTCACCGTTCTGTTCACACTGAGACAGAGAGAGATGAACGGTCGGTTTGTATATATAGTCACACATAATGAGCTGTGCAATCAAAAGAACTGAAGGCATGTTCAAGAGTTGATTGAGGTGTGTGGAGTGACGCCGTACAGTCACAATAAATTTGTGTCATGTCATTCACTTATCCTTTAATTACTGTCAATGTACAGCTTCCTCCAGTACTGACTGAAAACCGGTTTAGTGACTGGAGAGGGTAAGACACAAACACAGGAAGAAGAAAAAATGCTGCTGCTTGTTTTGGGTGCCACTTGTTAAACAGGTCATAGACGAGTCAAAGGCACGTCCCTGTTGCTCAGTGCACTGTCTGACAGCTTCATTGAGATGGAGAAACATCTTAGGAATGTGAAAACAAGGAAAACTCAACCTCGGTGGAGAACCAGAATCAGTGCAGGTACTTTTCAGATCAAACCGTGAATCTGTACGTACACTCGTGCCAAGATCTCACGTTCCCTAACCAAGCTATACGAGATCTCGCTTAGATATTTTACCTGGCACGTTTCACAGATGCTGCCAAAAGCCTGCCTTATTTTATCTGTCTCAATGTCAATGGCAGTCACTGTTCAATGACACCACACAAAAGTCTTAAGAACATTTGTATGTTTGGATAGCACTTTATTTTACACATATTACTAAAATTAATTATTATAGGAACAACTATAACAATGTGTATTTGCATGCAGCTGCACAAAATACACAGTATTACACCGTGCAGTACACGTAGTGAATGAATATTTCGTTGTATTTCTGTAAAAACACAGTAACACAGGCAACTGTAATATAAATTGTGACAGATGTTTATGTATATATGTTATCGGTTTGTTTCATCTTGTGGACATATTACTGCCTTCATGAATTAGAAACTGTGGAAATTTGTATTTTCAAGGAAGGTAATGAGCTGCAATTAGTTCAGTGTTTCCCTTACAAGAAAATGACCATGATAACTATAATTTCATCCAATATTGCTTAATAAATCTGTGCTAACGCTGTACTAGCCACCAGCGTCATCAAAAGAAATGAAACAAAATGACAGATTTGTCAAGCTGTTTGAAGGAAATCCCATATTAATGTAATACATTTTTACAGTAGTAACTGTTTCTTGGCAGAAACTTTAGTAACCAAAGTACATCTCTGTAAGGTTTTAGCTGACTTTGTTTGTTGTGTCTATATTTAATCAGTGTTTAAGCATTCCATATATCAATAGATACATGCACTATTAATGTGTGTCGCCATCAGCTTCATGCTCATATACACAGTCACAATTCATCTCAGTGTTCTGAAAAGTGGTTATAACATGTTATGTTAAATACATTTGAATATACTGGGAACTTATAGAGCCTGATTTAGGGAAACATCATTATTTGTATCGACCAAACCCAAATTTCACTGCATTATTAAAAACCACAACATTTACATTCATTCTGAGCACTTGACTGTGAACATGATGGTACTTTTACTTAAGAACCGGTCGCACACTGAATGAGATGTGGTGAATAGAGGGGTCAGTGCAAAACAGTGATCTAATCTACAGGTACAGTAACATAAGGTTTTTGCACTTCAAGAATGAGCAGAGTGGGTCACGTGAGTTTGCAGGTTAGTGTATTAAAACAATGGTGCAACTGAAGTTTAGAGCATCCGTTATACAGTGGTGTGAAAAAGTGTTTGCCCCCTTCCTGATTTCTTATTTCTTTGCATGTTTGTCACACTTAAATGTTTCAGATCATCAAACAAGTTTAATTATTAGTCATAAATAACACAAGTAAACACAAAATGCAGTTTTTAAATGAAGGTTGTTATTATTAAGGGAAAACAAAATCCAAACCTACATGGCCCTGTGTGAAAAAGTGTTTGCCCCACCTGTTAAAACATAACTTATCTGTGGTTTATCACACCTGAGTTCAATTTCTCTAGCCACACCCAGGCCTGATTACTGCCACACCTGTTCTGAATCAAGAAATCACTTAAATAGGACCTGCCTGACAAAGTGAAGTAGACCAAAAGATCTTCAAAAGCTAGACATCATGCCGAGATCCAAAGAAATTCAGGAACAAATGAGAAAGAAAGTAATTGAGATCTATCAGTCTGGAAAAGGTTATAAAGCCATTTCTAAAGCTTTGGGACTCCAGAGAACCACAGTGAGAGCCATTATCCACAAATGGCGAAAACATGGAACAGTGGTGAACCTTCCCAGGAGTGTCCGGCTGACCAAAATTACCCCAAGAGCGCCGCGACGACTCATCCAAGAGGTCACAAAAGACCCCACAACAACATCCAAAGAACTGCAGGCCTCACTTGCCTCAGTTAAGGTCAGTGTTCATGACTCCACCATAAGAAAGAGACTGGGCAAAAATGGCCTGCATGGCAGAGTTCCAAGACGAAAACCACTGCTGAGCAAAAAGAACATTAAGGCTCGTATCATTTTTGCCAGAAAACATCTTGATGATCCCCAAGACTTTTGGGAAAATACTCTGTGGACTGACGAGACAAAAGTTGAACTTTTTGGAAGGTGTGTGTCCCATTACATCTGGGTTAAAAGTAACACCGCATTTCAGAAAAAGAACATCATACCAACAGTAAAATATGGTGGTGGTAGTGTGATGGTCTGGGGCTGTTTTGCTGCTTCAGGACCTGGAAGACTTGCTGTGATAAATGGAACCATGAATTCTGCTGTCTACCAAAAAATCCTGAAGGAGAATGTCCGGCCATCTGTCCAAGACTTTGGAGTGGCCTAGTCAAAGTCCTGACCTGAATCCTATTGAGATGCTGTGGCATGACCTTAAAAAGGCAGTTCATGCTCGAAAACCCTCCAATGTGGCTGAATTACAACAATTCTGCAAAGATGAGTGGGCCAAAATTCCTCCACAGCGCTGTAAAAGACTCATTGCAAGTTATCGCAAACGCTTGATTGCAGTTGTTGCTGCTAAGGGTGGCCCAACCAGTTATTAGGTTTAGGGGGCAATCACTTTTTCACACAGGGCCATGTAGGTTTGGATTTTGTTTTCCCTTAATAATAACAACCTTCATTTAAAAACTGCATTTTGTGTTTACTTGTGTTATCTTTGACTAATATTTAAACTTGTTTGATGATCTGAAACATTTAAGTGTGACAAACATGCAAAAAAATAAGAAATCAGGAAGGAATTTTTCACACCACTGTATATGCAATTTCTCTATATGCAGCCGAGGCTTTATTCAAGTCAAACCACAAACAGACAAAACCTGTTACTGTAAAACATGTGCGGCTCCAGGGCTGGGCTACCGGGGCTTAAACCACGAATGTTTCGATTAACTTTTTGTAGTTATGTCAGAAGAACCAGAGCTTAGGTTTCAAGTTGGTTTGAAAACATATTACATTTTATTATTTTAACTTTACATTTTATAGTTAGGGTAATATATATAAATTAATGATTCCTGTCTTTCTACGGTATTGACAACACCAAATACAGACTCAACCCATGTGCTGTCTTCTCATGAGCCTTTGTGTACGCATGCAAGAAGAGAGTTTGCGGCATGCAATTGCAGCTGTCTTGGAAACTGTGTTGGTCCATCCAGATGCAGTAAGTACCAAATATTTAGATATATAACCCTGAAAATAAGGAGTAATATATACAGATGTCCTCGAGGAATTTGCTAACTTTAAAGTCATGAGCCAGGACATTTGTTTGTTTAGCAAAACTCTTTAAGACACGATGCAATAAATGTAGCAAACTTTAGGTGATCTAGCAATTATTTTTCATCTTTAGTACCTATTTAGCCTGTTTACAACCTGCTTTCTTGTAAATTAACTTAAGTCCCCGACGAATCAATGAAACTGTATACAGCCATACACAATGTGTTTCAAACTATGGAAAGCCGAAAGGGACAAAATAGTGTTTGTTTTTTGTTCGTGTTTTAAAGTATAGGTGATAAAAGCATGCGATTTCTGATCTTTGAGTGTATCTGAGACAAAAGTTAGAGAGACTTTTTTTAGTTTACTATATAAATGACACGTCATAGATGTATTCAAATTTGTATTATAAAATGTATTATATTCCCATATTTCATCAAAGTATGGCACACCAAAATCCATGTAGTGCACAACACAATTCCACATCCAATGTGTTGTTGTGCAGTGTTTGCTGTGAGAGTCATTAAGTGTGTCTGAGAGCTCATAAAGAGGGGTGTTTTTTAGGACCCCATCAGCCCCTTCTTTAATACTTGTTAAAGTTTGTTTCTTGTGGTTGTTCTGTTAGCCTAAAGAATGCTTTCTTCATTAAAAATGGAGTGTGAGTGAGAGAGTTTGTGAGTGAGAGAGTGTGTGAGTGTGAGTGTGAGAGAGTGTGTGAGTGTGAGAGAGTGTGTGAGTGTGAGTGAGTGAGAGAGTGAGAGAGTGAGAGAGTGAGAGAGTGAGAGAGTGTGAGAGAGTGAGAGAGTGAGAGAGTGTGTGTGAGTGTGAGAGAGTGAGAGAGTGTGTGAGTGTGTGAGTGAGTGTGTGAGTGTAAACAACAGACCGTTTTGTCACAAGGACTCCAGATGGTATCGGGGAAAAAGCCCTGCTTTAATCTCACAATCAGGATAACTCACACACACAGAATATATCTTGTTTAAAACTCATTTTACAGTACATTGAACAGACTTTAGAACCATTTAATAGCACACAACTGTTTTTGTTTTTTACTTTATTAAATTTATTAAAAAAAAAAAAGTAGTTCCAGTCGTGTAATCTGATTGGAAAAAGTGGTGTTCCAAAGAGCTGATATTTCTTAAAACAGCACCAGGACGCGTCAGTGTTTGTGTGTTTTCTGTGTTTTAGACACACTGTCAGTCTGTGCATTGCATTTGGCTTTGGGTTTATTTGAAACTATTTTCGATAGTGGAGCAGAAATAGACAAAACAACTGGCTATATTTGATTAAAAATGCAAGTTACTTGATATTTGCATGTTGAACTGTTGTATAAAAGCAACATCACACATGCATTTGTGTTGTTGTGCATCGGCACTCATACTTGTGTGATATTGCTTTATTACATCATTGGTATATTTCTAAGTTTCATTGTTACATTTGTGTCCACTTTCATTTGACTTTTCTGTCATTTAGCACTGCTTTATTTCTCTTGTTTTTCTTAGTCACACAGTAGCATTATGTAGAATTATTATTGCAGTATTTTTCATCTGCACTTTATAAGCTGCGTGCATCTGTGTGAATGCGCACGTGTACATTTAGAGACCATGTACTGCTTGTTTGCTGAAATGGTTTCATCTTTTATGTGCCTTAAAAATCGAGTAGATTAACGCAGCTCTCTGAAGATTAACTTTACTTTTGTTTTACCACAAATGGAGGATTAATGTTCTCATATTCTCTCTTCCTGCAGCAATTCTTCTGTTCAATGAAGTGTTTTTGTCATCCAGAAAGCTTTTGTCTACTTTAATTATAAGATGATACAGTTTTGTGTTTTCCCTTTTAGGGTGAATCTCACAAAAACATGCCCGGGTCACATTTCACCCCAAAACTAGGCAATGTCTGTATGTTTTGCATTAAGATATTGAAGCATATTTTTAGGACTATTACGATTATTTGCATTGTGGCGTTATTTTGTTGACAGTTAAACACTTTCCCAGCCGAATTCTCATAACCGGAATGCGTCTGGATGTGATGCTTTTTGTTTTGTAATCCCCATTAGCCTCGATGATGAGGTAATAGAGGGCTTAACCACTGAGGTTAGTGGAATTCTAAAATAGACTCTTATTTATTTTCTATTTTCTATTTCTTCTTATTTTTCTTATTTATTTATTTATTTATTTATATTTAGGGGGTTTTCAGATTTCGTGAAGTTCACCCTTTAACACTGCATCTACCTCATTTTGTACCATAAAATCCACAACATGACTTTTTGGTTTCTAGATCCAGATAAGGTGACGCCTACACATGTCTCTGTTTACAGAACATTCTACTTCTGTTTTGTCTTCTTGAACATATGTTTGTCGACTAGTTTGCAACAATATATGAATGCTAATTGACCCTAAGTGGCTCTTTCCTGATGTGAGAGAGTTGTGGCATAGTGGTCAGTGCATATGTGCTATGGTACATTGAGCTTTAGTGCTCATGTGGGCAATGCAAATTCGAGTCTGACGTTTCCCTAAACATTTCCTATCCCTCCTTTCTCTTCTGTATAAAAAAGTTGTAAAATAATTAAATATTTCTCTTGTGTCTTTCAGATAAAGCTGGCAAGCCGAGCTGCTTTCCGTCCAAACAATCTGATGAAGAGGAAGCTTGTGTTGGGGTGAAGATCGCACAGAGCAAAGGTGGCACTTCAGAATTAAGTTATATTAAGTTATGTTTCTCAGGATTAATGGATAAATGAGGTTAAGATATATAATTACTAGACCTACTGTGTAATCCCAAGATGTAAATCCATCGCTTTGAGCTTGTGTGCCTGATTTAATGGCTGAACATTTTCATTGTTTGGTTTGTTTCAGTATGTTGTCTTCTTTAAACATGGCATGTCTTGCCATCTATACTGAATGTGATTTGTTCTGTTAATTTCAGTTGTGTGGAAAATAAGATGGTGTGTTATTGTCCATTGTGAAAATTCTGTGTACAGATATGCAGTCTGTGGTTCTCCATCAGCAAAATAATGCTTTGCACCTTTAAATTTAGTGTTGCACTATTATTCCTTTTGTTGAGCATGAAGAAATACTTTTTTGCGACTTGCTTTGGATGAAAATGGTATTTTAATGTACTACCAGTCAAAAGTTTGGACAAACTTGATTGAAATTATGTTTGTCATGATCCTAAAAACCTTTTGACCTAACAACTTATACTTAAATGCGTGGGATTAGTTGAGTAGAACATAACATAAATTGCACCTATGTTTGAATTTGACAAAACTAAAATTGTATTTATTGATCTGTTATGAATGGATGAGCTTGAGTATGATAGTGAAGGTGCAATATTGATCAAGTGTCCAGCATACAGATGAACTCCTTAAATAGTGTTTAGCACCTCATGAAGTTTCTGGAGAGAATGAACAGAGACACAAAAGAGCAGCAACTTTGTTTTAAGAGAGTGAAATACAATATTTTGATTTAAAATATTTGGTCGCTACGTAATTGCAATTCTTCAGTTTGTGTAATTTCATGGTTTAATGACTTTACTATTATTTTAAAATGTGGATAATAGTCCTAATAAAGAATAATTAGGTGTTCCCAAACATTTGAATGCTATTGTAAATGTACATGTAAGTGTAAAACCAGAACTCCCCTTTATTGTTCACAATGTGCTGTGAGTGTCTGTAGCTTCACATTCATTTCCTTCACAAAGTCTGTCTATGGTCTGATCAGCATGATGATGTCAGTATTGACTTGACAAGCTTCGGTTTTCCAGACATTTTATGGAATATCAAAAGAGGTCTATGATGACATGACATTACACATGTTTTGCTGGTCATACTTGTTTGAGCTCGGATTGGCTGGCACATCTGACATAGTAGACTAAAATGATTATCATTGATTATATTAGGACTTTACCTTTATGTCATTGTTGGGTGTGGTTTTTGTAGTATTTAACCTAAAGTGGTTTTCCTGGTCATACTTTTAATTAGTCCGTTTATTTTACAGTGATCACATACCAAATGAATAAGCAAAGTATGGCATGTTTAGTTAAATATGAATTCAACAATCATACCACGATAAAATTGATCTGACTGCTTAAATTAGAGGACACAATGTCATAGTGAAGAATTTAAAGTGTTGTACTTCAGGAATGGAGCTCAACTTCCTGCTTGGCATGTTGATTTGCACATATTATCTACATGACAACACACTTATAGCCCCGTGTAAATATTGGAAGTGACTTGATTTTTTAAGTTTATTAACTTGGTGCAACTGAAAAACTCTGAAGACACAAGTGGAATATTTAAAGACACACGTCTGGTTTCGGTTGAGTTGTGGTTGTGAAATGTCAGATGCCCACGACTAAAGTCTTCTCTGTCTCCACACAATGTCAAAATGAGATTAAAATAAATGAGATCTGCAGTGGAATCTGGTAAACAGTTTAATGAACGTTATGAGGAAGATGTGTTGGGACAAATGTTTGCTGAGTTCAAGATCTGAGGATTTCTGGTTGACAATAGTATGTTTATTTATATATACATATATATATACAGTACTGTGCAAAAGTTTTAGGCACAAAATTTTGCATAGTGAGGATGTCTTCAAAATAATGCCATAAATTATCAATTCATTTATCAATTAACATCATACAAAGTCCAGTAGACATAAAAAAGCAAAATCAATATTCGATATGACCACATTTGCCTTTAAAACAGCCCCAATTCTCCTAGATACACCTGGACACAGTTTTTCTAGGATGTTCAAGCTTCTTGGAGAATTCACCACAGTTCTTCTATCTATTTTGGCTGTCTCAATTGCTTCTGTCTCTATATGTAATCTCAGACTGACTCGATGTTCAGTGGGGACTCTGTGGGGGCCATGACATCTGTTGCAGGGCTCCCTGTTCTTCTATCTATTTCAGCTGTCTCGATTGCTTCTGTCTCTTTATGTAATCTCAGACTGACTCGATGTTCAGTGGGGGGCTTTGTGGGGGCCATGACATCTGTTGCAGGGCTCCCTGTTCTTCTATCTATTTCAGCTGTCTCGATTGCTTCCGTCTCTTTATGTAATCTCAGACTGACTCGATGTTCAGTGGGGACTCTGTGGGGGCCATGACATCTGTTGCAGGGCTCCCTGTTCTTCTATCTATTTCGGCTGTCTCAATTGCTTCTGTCTCTATATGTAATCTCAGACTGACTCGATGTTCAGTGGGGACTCTGTGGGGGCCATGACATCTGTTGCAGGGCTCCCTGTTCTTCTATCTATTTCAGCTGTCTCAATTGCTTCTGTCTCTTTATGTAATCTCAGACTGACTCGATGTTCAGTGGGGGGCTTTGTGGGGGCCATGACATCTGTTGCAGGGCTCCCTGTTCTTCTATCTATTTCAGCTGTCTCGATTGCTTCCGTCTCTTTATGTAATCTCAGACTGACTCGATGTTCAGTGGGGGTTCTGTGGGGGCCATGACATCTGTTGCAGGGCTCCCTGTTCTTCTATTCTAATCTTTTCTATTTGCAAAAGTAATGTTTGTGAGTCTAACATTTATATTTCCTATTGACACACTAAAGCTGAAGATACAAATAACCATCTTAAGACAAATGTTTTTGTGAAACATCTGATGTGCCTAAGACTTTTGCACAGTTCTGTATGTGTGTGTGTGTGTGTGTGTGTGTGTGTGTGTGTGTGTGTATATGTGGAGGGAGGGAGGGAGGGAGGGGCAGCTTCCTCCTGTCTTCTGTCACAGAGTTTCAGTCAGTGTGTTTTATAGACGACCGGAAGGCTTGAATGAAGAAAGCAGCTCTTGTATTTGCCTCATTTGTCCCGGGATTACTTGGACTCTTTGTAACAGACAGATGGTGAGATTATTCTGGTTTAACTCTGATCACAGAAGTACTGCTGCTTGTCTTCTGTTTCTATTGGTTTACATGGCTTGTTTAGGTGTAACAACTCTGCAACAGAGCAAATTAGTGGAGATTTGAAAGGTGTTCTTGCAAATATTTTCTCTTTCTGTGATATACAGTTGAAGTCAGAAGTTTACATACACCTTAGCCAAATACATTTAAACTCAGTTTTTCACTCTGTCTTCGGTCAGTTACGATCACTATTTTATTTTAAGAATGTGAAATGTCAGAATAATAGTAGAGAGAATGATTTATTTCAGGTTTTATTTCTTTCATCACATTCCCAGTGGGTCCGAAGTTTATATACACTTTGTTAGTGTTTGGTAGCATTGCCTTTAAATTGTTTATTTAAATGTTTTGGGTAGCCTTCCACAAGCTTCTCACAATAAGTTGCTGGAATTTTGTCCCATTCCTCCAGACAGAACTGGTGTAACTGAGTCAGGTTTGTAGGCCTCCTTGCTCACACACGCTTTCAGTTCTGCCCACAAATGTTCTATCAGATTGAGGTCAGGGCTTTGTGATGGCCACTCCAATACCTTGACTTTGTTGTGCTTAAGCCATTTTGCCACAACTTTGGAGGTATGCTTGGGGTCATTGTCCATTTGGAAGACCCATTTGTGACTGAGCTTTAACTTCCTGGCTGATGTCTTGAGATGTTGCTTCAATATATCCACATCATTTTCCTTCCTCACAAGTGCACCAGTCCCTCCTGCAGCAAAGCACCCCCACAACATGATGCTGCCACCCCCATGCTTCACGGTTGGGATGATGTTCTTCGGCTTGCAAGTCTCACCCTTTTCCCTCCAAACATAATGATGGTCATTATGGCCAAACAGTTAAATTTATGTTTCATCAGACCAGAGGACATTTCTCTAAAAGTAAGATCTTTGTCCCCATGTGCACATGCAAACTGTAGTCTGGCTTTTTTATGGCTGTTTTGGAGCAGTGGCTTCTTCCTTGCTGAGCAGCCTTTCAGGTTATATCGATATAGGACTCGTTTTACTGTAGATATAGATACTTGTTTACCTGTTTCCTCCAGCATCTTCACAAGGTCCTTTGCTGTTGTTCTGGGATTGATTTGCACTTTTTGCACCAAACTACGTTCATCTCTAGGAGACAGAATGCGTCTCCTTCCTGAGCGGTATGATGGCTGTGTGGTCTCATGGTGTTTATACTTGTGTACTGTTGTTTGTACAGATGAACATGGTACCTTCAGGGATTTGGAAATTGCTCCCAAGGATGAACCAGACTTGTGGAGGTCCACAATTTTTTTTCTGAGGTCTTGGCTGATTTCTTTTGATTTTCCCATTATGTCAAGCAAAGAGGCACTGAGTTTGAAGGTAGTCCTTAAAATACATCCACAGGTACACCTCCAATTCAGTACACCTCCTATCAGAAGCTAATTGGCTAATTGTCTAAAGGCTTGACATCATTTTCTGGAATTTTTTAGGCACAGTTAACTTAGTGCATGTAAACTTCTGACCCACTGGAATTGTGATATAGTCAATTAAAAGTTAAACAATCTGTCTGTAAACAATTGTTGGAAAAATTACTTGTGTCATGCACCAAGTAGATGTCCTAAACGACTTGCCAAAACTATAGTTTACTGATATTAAGTTAGGGGTTAGGGTTAGGTGGAGTGGTTAAAAAATGAGTTTTAATGACTTCAACCTAAGTGTATGTAAACTTCTGACTTCAACTGCGTACTGAAATTTTAATTCTAAAGTTGAATCATTGATTAAAAGTTGCTTCCCAAAATAATTTAATTCAGAATGCAAAAGGTTTAATGAAGGTTAGATTATTAAATTCATTGGGGAGGAATTGCTTAAAGGTTCAAAAGCAGTAGTCACTTGGCTCCTTTGAAAGAATACTCGAAATGGCAGAAATGCCAGAGTCAGCTCTCAAATTTATGAACAAACTTTAAAAAAAAATCTAAAATTTCTCCTGTTGGGTTTTGTTACCAACATGTTGGAACAGGTTTAATCAGTTCACATTTTTCAGTTGTATTGGTATTTTTTGTCCAGCATTAGCTTTCATGGTCAAGGAGACACTCTTAGTCGTTTTCTTTTGCAGCTTGTTATATATTTGTGCACTTCACCTTAATTAACCTTCCTGTATTGCTCCTTTTTGTTCCTGTATAGCACAGCAAGCTCTGAAACACATTAACAAGACATTTATACTGGCTCTTGTTATGGTCAGAGCCTGCCTCTTTTGAGAACCAAATTGGTTAAGATTGATTGTGCATTCACACAGTACAGCAAATTTCAAATAGCTGGTTTTGTCATTAACTGGACATTGTATTATTCAAATTAAGGTGGGGTGTTATGGTATCAAAAAGCATTGACTGGAACTAATTGAACCTAGATTTTACTTGTCAAATTTCAATGTAAAGATGAGCAAAACATCTGGAATGCTTTTAATGACCAAAGGTCAGACATTAATCATTTACAGGAACTGCTGCTATTAAACTCAGATGTTGACTTAATGTGACACACTGTACTCTTTAACCAGGCACATGCAAAGTCAGACCACTAAATTCTTGCCTTCTGAGTATGAAGATAAATCAGTTACAAAACTCGAGAACTTGTAGATTTGAATTTGAAAACTTGTACAATAAATATTTGTATTTGTTGCAATCTGCACTCACAGACAATAATCAAAAACATGTGTTTTGAATTCAGAGTTGTAGACAAATAGTCACAAATGTGTAAATTACATTCACATAAATACAACGACAGACACAAACTTGTATTACATATTTACTTTTGTACTTTAATTCATTTTCGCAGTACAACAACAAATTGGCACTTACAACCTCTCAAATCTGACACTGCAACTTCAAATCTTCCCGCCTTGAGATTTGCAACTACTTCTATGATAAACCTTTAGCAAAACTCACTTGTGCACTTGTAAACCCAGATGCGAGAGAGCAGGCTACCGTGTTGGGCGGGGGTGGGGCCAACGAAGTTGTGACCTATCACAAGAGCTGGAACAACTGATGCCGGACAAATCAAAACGGATCATAGTATGTACTTAATGGCTGAATCTATTCTCCCACTGCATTTTTGGCAAGAATAACACTCAAGTTGTTGTATGTTTTACACTTCAAAACAATCAATAATGTTTCCGTCCAAGCACTTAAGCAAAAACATGATACCAAAATTAAAAAAAAAAATTTAATAATACAGAAGATAAATAAATGTCAGAAAATGACTGAAATATAGCAGAATGCTGCAATCTGAAAATGTAAGGATTTGTCAGCTGTCTCTGTTGTCATCAGTAATGAATCTAATGGGGGAAGTCACGTGATGCCATGCGAGGTTCGGATGTGTGAACGGCTAGCTCTGCGCACTTTGCTAGTTTTAACACTATTAATGACATAAACCGGTGAGATTCGATACACTCTGTTCCATAACTGTTCTAGGAGGACAATATGTCAAATAATTTAAAATCCTCGGGCTCTGGAGACATTAAAAGACACTTACGTGCTCAAGCTGACACCCCTGAGCAGGCCTTGAGCCTGGGAGTCAATTTGATCAAGAGAAATTAGGGAAATTAAGTGAGAAATGTTGACGTCGGCCATGCTGATGAAGGTCGTTGCTGACTTTGAGGATCTTGCTGTAATACGTCGAGCGATCACTGCTATTGAGACTAAATTCACTGAGGTGGTTATAAGAGTGAGGGATGTTGAGAAATGGATCGATTATCTGGAGTCATCGGAGAGGGGACTGTCTGCTAATCCGCTAGTGACCAAGGTGGATTTGGAGCATGTCTGGGAGAAGTTGGTGGACATAGAGAACCACAGCCAGTGGAATAATATCTGAATTGTCAGAATTCCTGAGGCCGAAGAGGGTCAGGATATGGTGAAATTCCTGGACGGGCTCTTTCCGAATCTGCTTGACATAAGAGGCCATAAGCTGGAAATCGAGTGAGTTCAAAGGGTTCTGGCTCGGCGATCCGCTGAGGGAGACAGGCCCCGATCAATTCTGGCCAAATTTCTGAGATCATCCGATAAAGATCTTATGTTGCGCGAGGCGAGGAGTAAAGGAAGGCTTTTTTGGAAGAACCACAGCATTTTCTTGTTCCCAGACTTTGCGAATTTGACGAGAGAAACGTGATCGATTCAAGGAATGCAAGAAACTCTTACACCAATGGAAGGCCGCTTTTGCACTGATGTTCCCGGCCAAATTGAGAATAGATGCTAAGGATGGCCGTAAAACATTCACATGTCCCCAGCAAGTGATGTCCTTCATAAAGTCAATGTAGTAAGTTATTTTGTGGTACTCACGTTGCAGCCGAATGGACTGACTCACTGAACATTCACTTGACTGTTCGAGGAAACTGAGCACCTTTTTTGTTTCTTTTTGTGCTGGTTCCGCCTAGCGGCTGGAGTTTGTTTTGTGGAGGAACACACATTCGGGACAGTTATGTGGATGAATCTACACATTCTTTGTGTTTATTCCACCTACTGGCTGGAGTTTGTTTTATAGATTATCTTTTGTTTTGAAATTCTGTCTCACAAAATTTGTATAGAAATACCGGACTTGAGCCCCTCATTTCATCTGTTGTTGATTGCTCAATTGGAAACATTTTAGTCTCAGATCACGCCCTGGTGAGTTTAGAGGTGTTGCCACATACGGAGAAAAATAAATCATATAGTTGGCACTTTAATGTATCCCTTTTGCAAAATCCTGAATTTCAACAAATGTTAAAGGCTGAAATCAATGTTTATATGGAGACCAACTGGTCCTCAGTATCCTCTGTAGGCGTGGCTTGGGAGGCACTGAAAGCGGTTCTCATGGGCCGGATCATACAGTATGCCTCATTCACCAAAAAATCCAAAGCACGAGAACTCGAGGAGTTGGAAGGGAATATTAAAAGTGCCGAGGCAGAGCTGAAGCACCGAATGTCATCTGATGGCCTCATTGAATTGATCCGATTGAAATACAGATATAATATTATTTTGTCACGGAAGGTGGAGCTTTGGTTATTCAGGGCAAGACGGGGGACAAAGCAGGGAAGCTTTTGGTTAGTTATATAAAGCAGAGTGTCTTTTTCTACCATTCCCTCAGTGAAATCTGCTGGTTGGGAAATTTTTACCACAGCCATTGATATTAATAATGCTTTTAAAGAATTATATCTTGATCTTTATAGTTCCACGACTTCGTCTACTGATGAAGACATTAGGAATTTTGTGGAACCATTAGTATTCCCTAAACTGACGACTGAGCAAAAAAATGCTCTTGATTCTGAGATAACTTTGGAGGAGTTTGGCAAGGTAATTAAGGCCTTGCCTATAGGTAAGGCTCCGGAGCCAGATGGTTTTCCGCTGAATTTTTTTGATCTTATGCTACAGAATTGGCTCCACTTTTGTTAGAAGTTTATATTGAATCATTAAAGAATGGAAAGCTTCCGCCAACCATGACACAAGCCCAAATCAGTCTGATCCTTTAAAAGGACAAAGATCCAAATGAGTGTAAGAGTTGTTGTCTAATTTCCCTGATCCAGCTAGACGTAAAAATATTGTCCAAAATTCTGGCTAACCGATTAAGTAAAGTTATGACATCTCTTATACATATGGATCAGGTGGGGTTTGTTGGGGCCGCAGCTCTTCTGATAACATCAGGCATTTCATCAATATCATGTGGTCAGTGGCAAATGATCAGACTCCGGTCGTGGCCATCTCACTTGACGCCGAAAAGGCGTTTAATATGGTAGAATGGGATTATCTTTTTAAGATTTTGGAAATATACGGCTTTGGGAATACTGTTATTGGATGGATTAATTAATTTTATAGACATCCGGTAGCGGCGGTACAAACAAATGGATTAATGTCAGATTATTTTACTCTGGATAGGTGCATCCAGCAGGGTTACCCTCTTTCCCCATTATTGTTCTGTTTTGCCCTAGAACCATTAGCAGCCGTGATAAGAAGGGAAGATGATTTTCCAGGGGTGGAGGCGGGAGGTGTGGCGCATAAGCTTCTGTTTTACGCAGATTATATTTTATTATTCGTCTCCGACACCATTAGATCTGTGCCTTGCCGCCATAGAATTATTAATTCCTTTTCTAAATTCTCAGGATACAGAGTTAATTGCTCTAAATCCGAAGCTTTGGCTCTGACAGCGTACTGCCCAGAAACGGCTTTCCAGCCGGGCGTCTTCCAGTAGCCCAAACTGGGCATTAAGTATTTGGGTATTTTATTCCCAGCAAATTTGTGTGATTTAGTTAGAGTTCATTTTGACCCCTTATTTAAAAGGTTTTTGAGTGATGTGAGCAGGTGGGCTTCATTACATTTATCTATGATTGGGAATGTTAATGTTATTAAATGAATTTTATTCCAAAATTCAACTACCTGCTACAATCTCTCCTTGTAGATGTCCCCCTCTCTTATTTCAAGCAATTTGATAGCATAGCAAAGTCCTTCATTTGGAATGGTAAGCATCCCAGATTACATTTAAATGTTACATAGACTGATTGACAAAGGTGGGCTAGGCCTACCCAAGATTTTGTTTTATTATTATGCATTCGGTCTCAGACATTTGGTCCATTGGTCACTTCCACCTGAGAGAGCCCCTCCCTGGTTTTGTACTGAAAAGGAAGTTCTTGCCCCTATTTTGCCATTGCAAAGCCTTTCTATCAAACTAACCGGAGAAGTTAAGTTACACCCCGTTATCTCGCATTTGCACTCGGTGTGGACAAAAGTGTCCAGAGTATTTAACTCAGACATTTATTTAAATGTTGCCTCGAGCATATGGCAGAACTCAAAATTATGTATTAATAAGTCCCCTTTCTGCTGGTCAGAGTGGATTGTGAGGGGGGTTACTATGCTCGGTGACCTGTATGAGAGTGGAGTGTTGCGATCTTTTGAGAATTTGGTTCAACATTTTGGGATTCCCAGATCTCAGTTTTATAGGTATTTATAGCTGTGCCACCTGCTCTGTTCTGTTTTTGGGAGTAGCATACACCCTCCTAAAGCAGCAGATACTCTTGGAGAGGTGATTACTGCTTTTGGAAAAGGTCATGAGGCATCAGTGTATTACTCTGCTAATTCAGAGTATGGGGGACGGAGCTTTAACTTCTCTCAAGAGATTATGGGAGAAAAATTTAAACTTGGTATTGGAGTAGGGAGTGTGGGCTAGGATTCTAAAAAACGTCAAGTCTGCATCTAGAGATGCAAGGGTTTGCCTTATGTAATTCAAGATTTTACATAGATTTTATTGGACCCCTCTAGATTGTATAGGCTTGGTCTTAAAGACACACCCAACTGCTAGCGATGCCAGTCAGAAGTTGAAGACACAACCCATGTCTTTTGGGGGTGTGTTAAGATCCAAGATTTTTGCTTGAAGGTTCAGAGTTGTTTTTGTGATGTTTTAGGCACTCAGATTTTACTTTGCCCCAGACTTTGTATTTTGGGCGATGGGGCGATCATCAATATAGGGAATAAACACCAAAAAATTGGGTCCTAAACAGTGTTGATCATCCATGATCATGATCGCCAGACAAATTGTTTTAAGGGGATGGAAGTCGGCTGGAGTGCCCCCATTTCAGGAGTGGTGCTCGGAGGTGGGGAGGGTGGCGGCTTTGGTGGAACTGCCATCAAGAAGACTGGGGAACTTGGATTAATTTTTTGGGAAATGGGGCAATTATTTGGTGTTCTTGGAGGGTTCTCGGGGAGGGACAGTGGAGAGAGATGTATAGTTATAAATGTGTGTGATTTATTATTTATATATAATATATAATTTATTTATTTATAAAAAAAAATGTGTATTTAGTGTGACCGCAGGAATGTTTGTTGAGGGTCAGGGTGGGGTTGGGGATTGGGAGGGGGAGGGGTAATAGTGGGGGTTAAATGTTGATTCTGTGTATATATGTTTTGCTTTTCTTTGTTTACTGTATGAATCAATAACAATTTTAATCATAAATATAATTAATCATTAATCTAATTTTAATAGAACACATGCATGTGGTTAGCCATCAATCCTGCTCGCTCTTCCATTGCTGCTGAGATCCTGGTGAGACTCTCCTCTTGATGTCTGTTGGGGAAAACACAGATGAAATAGAAATAGTGCACATCACACACAGAGGATTAAGTAAACAGGTTTCTATGGTAACTCTACAGCAGGTCCATGCCCTGAGATTAGCATCATGACTCACCTGAGGATACTTTAGTTTTGATTACAGTTACACATGCACAAACACTCCGCTAGAGAATGTGAATTAGAATCCTACAGCAAACCTGCATGTTTTCAGATTATGATATTTTGGGTTGTTGGAAAGCGCTATGATAATTATAAAACATTTTTTATTATTTGCATGCAATATTTAGTTATATTACTGTAATTTAATTTTAATTCTTGTATTTCATATTAAAACCTTAAAATGTTAATGCAAGCTAGATTTTTTTTTAAGTGGTCGTTACCCGTGCAAAACACGCCGTGCTAGGGGGTTGTGGGTGTTTGCTCTGTTTGTTTGGTTCAGCCAATGACATGAGTTTGGGGTGGGACTATTTGCTTGTCCGACCAATGGAGAAAGGCGGGAGTGTTTGATATTTAGTGTTTTTGCAATTCTATTTGGTGACGCTAATTGTTATCCAAAGAAACCTTGTTTGTATAATGTTTCATTAATTGCTGCTGCCCACAACCTGAGCCAAATCTGAGATGAATGAGCTGGCACTCATGAATCTGTCCTTCACACCTCCAGCACATACTGTATTTACTGCCAACACAACAGAATCATTCATCCTCAGACATGAACTATCCCATGAGGCTGTTGCCCAAAGATGAAGAAGAACTTCTACGGAAGTATATTGAGGCCTTACTCCATCAAAAGCTTCACACTTCACAAAGGATGTTTTTGTGAATGGCTTTTTGTGTTCAAAGGCTTATAATGAAACATTGTGTGCTATTTTGGTGTATTGATTAGGATTCATGTTCGCCTAAGCCTAGAAATGGCCCTGAGGGTGAGTGATGAATTTTATTTTTGGGTGAACTATCCCTTTAACTATGTGTACCCTTGCTCTCTTTGCAAAGTCTGGATTTAGCGTAATGATTGTGAGATGAAAATATAGAGTGGTCAAACAGGAAAAGGGACCCGTGTGAAAGAGGAATCTACACCAGGACTGCATCATCTGCCCACAGTGTGTGTGTGTGTGTGAGAGTGTGTGTGTGTGTGTGTGAGAGTGTGTGTGTGTGTGTGTGAGAGTGTGTGTGTGTGTGTGTGAGAGTGTGTGTGTGTGTGTGAGAGAGAGTGTGTGTGTGTGAGTGTGTGTGTGTGAGTGTGTGTGTGAGTGAGATAGTATTGAGCAAGTAGGTCACAGTGAACTTGCAGTGGGATTTTCTTGTTTCACACGTTTTGTCCTTATTGCTTTTATTTTAATCTTGTGTTGTTAAAGTAAATAAACAGTGGGGAGAAACTGTTTAAACACATTATAAATAATTTCTTAATACACATTGCTGTTCTTTATATGTACAGTTTTGTGGTGCACATTATTCCAAACAAAAAGAAAATAGTTTGTTTTTGTAATATTTCATTAAAATGTAATAACTTGCTCCACCTTTGAAACAACTTTCCTATTCTTCTGACATCATCAAGCACTCTTATTTGTCAGCTCCTCTTGTATTATAGAGAGCATTTCTCATAATACAATCAGTTCCTGATGGATAAAATAAAGATCTGCCCTACATTTTTTCTCCAATGAATATTTCTTTTCACTCTGCAATACGTCACTTTATTGAAGGTAAAAATGGTTGTGAATATCATTTCATATTGACTTTAAAAAGAAGTGTCCAGTCTGTGCAGCTCTTTTGCATTTGTTACTGTAGTTCTTCTATTTCAAGGGACTTTGCGATTTCTTGTGAGAGCGACCTTTATTTCTGTAGCTTCTGCTGTAAAAATAGCCATCTTATTATCTCTTATTTTGTTTGTGGTTGTTTTGGAAAGATTGCAGTTTTGGTTGTACATCGTGGGAACCCAGAACTTTTTCATGTTGTTATTATTTCCACATCTAAAACGGAGTGGACCTTTTTTTCAGGAAACATTTCTTGGCTTAGCCGAATAGAAAAGCTTCCTCATAGATTGCATATTGATCGTCCAAACAATCTGAAACACTTTGTTTGTTCCGTAATTGACATAGATTGAGGAACTTGGTGGCTATTTTTAGTTTTTGTTTCAAGTTTAAGTCACTGCCAGTTTCAAGGTCACTTTTCCACTGACTGATATCAGGAGCTCGAAAACAGACCTCTAAATTAAACATGTCGTGTCTCACTTCTGCACAAAGGTAAATTTACTGGCATGCTTTAGTTGTATGTGAAAGCTTTTGTTTTAGCACTATTGCATTTAATCAGTATTACATTCATTTCAACTATCCTTAATTTGTCCAATTGTAAACGCTGACTTTGACACAAAACATTGATCTGTGTGTTTCCGGCCAGCCGAAACAGCTACATTGTCTCAACCAATAGTGTGAGTTTGGAGGGTTAGGTTTAGGGTTTGTACAGTTATGGTGCAGTCCTGTTTGGTGCTGCTAGTAGTGCAGAAATTACACACTTTACAAACACTTTTAAAGACCCCATGAAATTAAAATGAGATTTTTTCTGTTAGTTTGAGGGTCATCTATGTGGTAGCTTACTCTTCAGTTTGTTCAATATTATGCTCTCTAGTGTAATAATCACCATCCTAAAACTGACCAGCAATAGCAACAGGCAAAAAACATGGTTCATGATTTACGTCCTTTACGTACACAAAAGACCATTGGCTGTTTAAAAAAAAATATGTCCTTCCCCTACCTGTTTCATTGGGAAATACATCAACATGCATTTCAAGGGTTTTTTAAGCTTATTCACAGAAAGACTTAAAGCACATAAAAGCATGTCAGTCTTTCCAAACTACTGTCTTAACACTCTTTCTCTCTCCTGCAGCTGTTGGCAGCAGCAGCCCGACTGAGCAAAGCCGCCGCAGTGAGCGGTTGTGTCATGGATCCAGATTCAGTGACAAGAGTCACACTGGAGTAAATGGACGAGGTTCAGGCCGCCGGCTGCTGCATCCCAAACCGCAAGGTATAGAGACACTTACACAAAACACACACACTCGCACAATTCCACAGTGTTGCTGACTGCTCATGCAAAGTTGCATGCTTTAAAAGAAGTCATCACTAAATGCTAAAATACAACACACTAGTTCACATTTTCCCTTTCATCAGTCCCTGAACACTGAATGCTGCAATTCAAGAGATTTAAATGAATGGGTACTGATGAATGCTGAAACTGCTGCTGTAATCAGTACCATATATAAAGTCTCACACACACTCCTTCAAGCGTCCTTCAACCCATGTGTTATCTCTAAACAGAATTGTCTGCTTTGAAAAGCATAAATTATTTTCCATTGATAATCATTGCAGATAAAAACTTGTGAAATTAATTTGCTTTTAAGAAAAAAGTTCAGGTCACTGAAAATCTAAAAACTCGAATTTTTCAGATTTTTATTGCACGTAAATCCAGTTCTTTAACAATACCATTAATGATTCATTAAGTACTCTTTGACCCCTACAAAAAATAAACAAATAAAAAATAACAGTCAGTAATTGCACTCATTTAAGTCTCATGAGCCTTATGTACATCATAATACAGTTTCTCATCATGAGTTTGAATTTGATTTGAGTCATTTTATGATTCATTTAAAAGAACCAGTTCTTAAGAGTTATTCAATGTTCGAGAATCAGACTACACTTGTTGTATTGTCAGTTTGTTATTGTGTGCAACCAACGAGTTCAATGCAATAGAAAGATGTTGTCTGTTTGATGGTTTTGTATTATTTTGTGCGATTCAGTCTCCCTCTCATTTTGCTTAAGTCAGACTGCAATCTCACAACTCAGCAAAACAGTTTTATTTCTGTGGCTCTGAATATCAGTGCAGGAAATACTAGTATTTCAGTACAGTGTTCTGTCCACATCGGTGTAAGAATGCAGATGTTTTAAGAAATGTTAACAGAATGTTGGGCTGGGTGATATGGTCAAAAATATTATCACAATATTATTTTTCCTATCATTTGATATCGATATTTATCAGGATGCACATTCACATTTTCACATTGTATAAAAATAAATAAAATAAATAAATCCTAAACAGCCAAAATAGTCTCTACAAAACTGAATTGGTGGCCCAGAGACAGCCAAAACAGTGGGGTCTGAGCGATCTTCTCAATCGAGTTTCTCAATCAAGTGCAGATGGATATCAGTGTTAAAGAATCATCTGTTCGTTTCACAAGTTTGCCTGCCCATATACTCTTTGAGTGATAAAGGGTAAGCCTATGTGGCTTGCTGTCCGCAAAGGAGGTGCTCGAGGAAGAGGCTTGACTCGAACTGTAACTTTACCCCTCAAAAAGATGCTTAGAATAAAAGGGCAGCAAGCACATGGAAAGATTATAAGTGCTTTTAGATAAATATTTATAGAATATTATATCCTTAGACTTGTATGCAAACATGACAAATAATGCTGTAGTAGAACCGTTTATTAAGTGTGATGTTCTCCTCAAAATGGGTGAAAGAAATGGCAAATCAAAGTCTAATGGAAGTGCTAAATCTTGGTAAACTGCACCGAAGTAGCTGGCTTGCTGAGGCAGCCTCACGCAAGGGGCCCGCTCCGGGTGGAAGGGTTAGATGTAGGGACCTGTACAATAGGTATATTGCACCGAAGCAGCCTGTGGAGGAAATAGAAATAACTCTGTTTACACACCTGTAAAGGAAGCAAAAGGTTAGTTAGGAAAACATAATCACATTTGTACACACATGTAAGGGAAGCAAAATTTTAGTTAGGGAACATGACAATTAAAATCACATTAGAGCGGGGCACTGCTACGGCAGTATCAAGTGTGGGTGGGTATGATAAACGGATAACTGAAAACCTTGATTGCAAAAGCCTGAAACCCCATCTACTACCAGATGTACAGTATTAATGACTTCCTGGGAAGACAGCTTTAGAAATAATTTAATGTGAGCAAAAAAACAAAAATTAAATAGAAATTAAAAGATCTGCAGCTCAGCACTGCATACAGAAATGCAGGTAAAATGTGATCATTATTGAATGAATTCATATGCATGAGGAGTTTTCTCTGGAGCTGGGAGAGGGGGAGAGGGGGAGACATCTGAAGTGCAGCAATTAAGCTAAGAGGAACCACCTGTGTGATAGAACCGGATAGAAGCACTGGAGTGCATCGGAATAAAATGCCTCTATAAAAAAAAATTTTTTTCAATTAACATTTTTTATTGATTCATAGCCATAAAACAAAGAACAAACACAACATATATATATATATATAGAATCACATTTAACATTAAACCCCCACTATTACCCCTCCCCAATTTTTTTATATTTATCCCCCAAATTTATGAGCGCCCCATCGCTCAAAATACAGAGTCTGGGGCATAGTGAAATTTGAGTGCCCAAAACATCACACATAAAACTCTGAACCTTCAACCAAAATTCTTGGATCTTAACACACCCCCAAAAAACATGGGTTGTGTCTCCATCTTCTGATTGGCATCGCCAGCAGGTGGGTGTGTCTTTAAGACTAAGCCTATACAATCTAGAGGGGGTCCAATAGAATCTATGTAAAATCTTGAATTGCATAAGGCGCACCCTTGCATCTCTAGATTTGGCTTGATGTTATTTAGAATCCTAGCCCACACTCCCTCCTCCAATACCAAGTTTAAATCTTTCTCCCAGAATCTCTTTATAGAAGTTAAAACTCCAACCCCCAGGTACTGAATTAGCACTGATGCCTCATGATCTTTTCCAAAAGCAGTAATCACCTCTCCCAGAGTATCTGCCATTTTAGGGGGGTGTGTGCTACTCCCAAAAACAATACAGAGAAGGTGGCACAGCTGTAAATACCTAAAGAACTGAGATGTAACTTATTAAAATGTAATCTAGGACGCATACCATTCCAAATGAAGGACTTCGCTATGCTATCAAATTGCTTGAAATAAGAGAGGGGGACATCTACAGGGAGAGACTGTAGCAGGTAGTAGAATTTTGGAATACAATTCATTTTAATAACATTAACCTTCCCAATCATCGATAAATGTAATGAAGCCCACCTGCCCACATCACTAGAAAACCTTTTTATTAAGGGATCAAAATTAACTCTAACTAAATCAGACAAATTTGCTGGGAATAAAATGCCCAAATACTTAATGCCCTCTTTGGGCCACTGGAAGGCACCCAGCTGGAAAGCCGTTACTGGGCAGTACACTGTCAGAGTCAAAGTTTCTGAGTTAGACCAATTGACTCTGTATCCCGAGAACCTAGAAAAGGAATTAATGATTCTATGGAGGCAAGGCACAGATCTAATGGTGTCGGAGACGAATAATAAAATATAATATGCGTAAAGCAAAAGCTTATGCGCCACACCTTCTGCTCATCTTCCCTTCTTATCACGGCTGCTAATGGTTCCAGGGCAAGACAGAACAATAATCTAAAAAATCAGCAGCAAAGCCATCTGGCCCCGAAGTTGTCTATAGGCAAGGCCTTAATTACCTCGCCAGGCTCCTCCAAGGTTATCTCAGAATCAAGATAATTTTTTCAAATGGAAAAAAATGGTTTGGGAGTTCAAATGGTTCCACAAGGTTCCTAATGTCTTCATCAGTAGATGAAGACATGGAACTATAAAGATCAAGATAGAATTTTTTAAAAGCATTATTAATATCAATGGCTGAGGTAAATATTTCCCCACCAGCAGATTTCACTGAGGGAATGGTAGAAAGAGACACTCTCTGCTTTATATATCTAGCCAAAAGCTTCCCTGCTTTGTGCCCCAACTCAAAATATGACTGTCTTGCCCTGAATAGCCAAAATTCCACCTTCCGCGACAATATAGTATTATATCTGTATTTCAGTCGGGTCAATTCTCTGAGGCCATCGAACTCGCTCGTTTTTCAGCTTATGGCCTGTTATGTTGAGCAGACTCAGGAAGAGTCCATCTAGGAATTTCACCATATCTCGGCCTTCTTCATCCTCAGGAATTCCAACAATTCGGACATTGTTTCACCGGTTATGATTCCCCAAGTATTCCAACTTTTCCCAGATGCGCTCCAAGTCTGCCTTGGTCGCTAGCGGGTTAGCAACTGATTCCCTCTCAGATGACTCCAGATAATCGATCCGTTTCTCAACATCCGCCACTCTTGTAACCATCTCGGTGAATTTCATCTCCATGGCAGTGATCGATCGATGTATTACAGCAAGATCCTTCAAGTCAGCAATGACCTTCACCAGCATTGCCGACACGTTCATCGATCGACGCAGAATTTCCTTCACCATCCAAATTGACTCTCCAGAGCCCGGGGATTTTGAATTCTTAGATATATTGTCTTCCGAAGAATCTCACCGGTTTATGACACAAAAAGTATTAAAACTAGCAAAGTGTGCAGAGCTTGCCGTTCACACGTCCGAACCTCGCATGGCGCCACGTGACTCTCCTAAATGCCTCTTTAAATCGAAGCTGCAATTGGAACACAACCGTTAAAATGGCAGCCGCCATTGCTGCAAAATCTAAAAATAGAGAGCTGCTGCGGCAGCGTCTGATGAATAAAGTGATTATTTGCGATGGAGGAGCTCACCTGAATGGACAAATGCTTTGCAGCAGTAGAGTAGCATCCAAGTCTTCTCGCTGCATAAATCTGTCAAAGGTAAGTCGGTGGGGCCAGATCACGGAAAGACTGTTGCTAGAGTGAGGTAAGCGGTGGCTTATATATTCTGCAGCAGTCTGATTGGCAGATTAGATGAGCAAGCTCCTCCTGAACTTCAGTTTATGAACTCCATTTTGAATCATAATAACAGCAGTCCAGCATTTGTTTGAATATTTTTACATTCAAATTAAATATTTTTTATATTGTTTTACATTCAGATACCCAAGTATCGGGGCATAGAAGCTCTTGTGACTGAGGAATGATACTGTATGGGTGTTCAGGGGGTATCCCCTGAGTGAAAACTTAGAAAATGTAAAAGTCTGAATGGACCATTTTTATAAAGTGAGAAAGACTAGGCTACCAACTAGTAATTTTATTGTCTTTGCTTGTCATCCATGCCAGAGATAATGACATCTGATTAATTTTCACAAAATTAGAACAGAAATCTATTTGTTTATTATTAAATGCTGATTAATAAAGCTAAATGTTATGGTCTAAATGTGCTGTGAAACCACGTTAACTTATGCAGCGCCTCACATATAGGGAAAAGAGACAACACATGTGGAGTGGGACAGTGCATAAGTGAAGCGTGTTCGGTACTAGAGAAAAATATTGAAGAATACATTTACATTTATGCATTTGGCAGGCGCTTTTATCCAAAGCAACTTACAGTGCACTTATAACAGGGACAATCCCCCTGGAGCAAACTGGATTTAAGTGCCTTGCTCAAGGACTTTATCCTACTACACTACCACCACTCCTTAGCATAGTGGGTTAAAGCCCACTACAGCGCAGAAAGATCAGAGCTGGTGTACATAGCACTGTTGTTTTGTCGCGCTGCTCAGTAGAGACGATGAGAGGGCACAACTGTCATCATGAAGTCTTGCGGTCCGGATGGAATCAACCCAGCTCCAGACCCAGACCACGGTGACCGGCGTAGCCTAATCGTTAGCAAGGCTATTAACGTTAGCAACTTCATACCGTCTGAGAAAGCCGAATTGCTTCCGAATTTTTAGCTACACTTACCTGATCATCTAGATGTAAAACATAGGCTAAATAACGAAAATTACTCAAAAGGTTATCATCGATATTGTGGATGTTTTTTATCGTAATAAATATTGAGATCTTTTTATTGCCCAACCCTAACAGAATGCCATGAAAATTGTTTGATTCCAGTTTTTATTTATTTTTTATTATTTTTTACGGAATTGGTTTTGACTGGCATTTGCTGATTCCCCCGCTCTATTCTTCTGTCTCTCTCTTTGTCTTGTAAAATGAAAGGCCATAAATAAAATTAAATGAAGAAAAAAGTTACTAATACAACCCTCTAATGCCACAATCTGAAATAAGAGGGGCTACCTCTGTTTTCAGTCTGTATAGACTGGGTGGAGCATTGAGCACTAAAATAACACCACGCAATCAGATTGATTGACATGGGCTATGATTGTCTGACAAAAGGCAGAGACAGATTAATTGGCTTGCAGATGCATTTCATCACACATGGCAAGTGTTATCAGGTTTCCTCGCAATATACAGTACTTTAAAAAAAGATGCACTGCATCTAGATTTTTACTAGTGTCATGCTCTACTAGTTTAGATCCAGGAATCACTGTCCTGTTTTAGGACTTTTACTTGTGGTTTTACTTGTGGTCAGGGCTGTTAACAGGAAGGTTGTTGGTTTGATGCTCGAAATGAGTGAGCCGTCGCAAGGTACTCAACCTCAAGTTATCCAAGGTGCAAGTTCCTCAAACGTTTATGCTGCTTTTACTTTTCTATAATGCCATTGAATGCAAATCGGAATGTGGTTTCACCAGCAATGGACGTGCAATGATCATTTAAGATTTTCAGATTGAATAACTGTTCATCAGACCACAACATTAACACAAGTACATTATGAAATGCTCTTTGATTTCCTGCAGTGCCTCCTAAGCCAGCACACCTCCAGAGTCCGGTGACAGAAGTCTCTATTCCACTCGGCACAGGAACGTCAGCCATCAAACCCAGTATGGAAGGGGGAGGAGTAGAAGGAGCCAAAGGAAAGGGCAGAGTGTCCAACCTCATCAGCCGCTTTGAAGAGAGCAGGTACTTATGTGAGATCTACTCGTTTTGTTTGTGTAGTGTGAGGTATATACAGTGTATGTACTGTATGTATACAGTATATGTATAGGGTTAGCATTACATATATACAGTATGTAACTACTGTGCATCATAATATACTCAAGTTAAGATCAATCAACAGCATTTGTGGTATAATGTTGATTATCACAAAACTTTGTATTGACTCGTCCCACCTTTTCTTTAAAAAAAAGTTAAAATGTGTGTTCCAGTGAGGCACATACAGTGGAAGTCAATGGGGCCAATACGTAAACGTTAAAATACTCACTGATTCAAAAGCATAGACACAAGAAATAAATAATATGTGTGTTAACATGATTTTACTGTGATAAAATCACATACCAACCCCATCTGTGTAAAGTTACATCACATTTTACAACTTCATTGCCATGACGACATAATGCCGTAAACCCTAAATTGATCTGAACATTTTTTGATATAAACAACTGTACAACTCAAATTATACATGAATTTTAACAGAAAAATAAAAAAGTGCTTTTTATAAAATTATAAGCTTCACATTTCTGCCTTTACACCCTCCAAATTCTGCCCCCTCTGACTTCCATTTTAAGTGTCTCACTGTAACTCACTTTGGATAAAATCATCTGCTAAATGACTAAATGTAAAATCTGATTTTTACTTTTTTCTAAATAAAGTTGTGTGTGTGTGTGTTAATCAACATTGTGCCGCAAATGCTGTTGATTGAGCTTCACTTGTTTTGAACCCAGAATATTCCTCTGTCTCATAAAACCCTTCACTGTAACAAAGGCTGAACAATAAACCACATTTACTCTGAAAAACCTGTGTTCCTGCTGGTGTAATGCTACTGTGTGTGACTAGGCTCAGAAATTCCTCATGTAAGCTATGAAGAGAGAGAGAGCATGAGTTGATGGGTGGTTAACAGTGGTTCGATCACTCCAGCAGCTGATGACCAGAGAGCCATGACCCCAAACAACTGCAGAGGATCACTTTACAACCACATGGGGAGAACGATTAACATGTAGTTAGGGAGAAATCTATACCACTCTACATGTATGGCTGCATTTGATAGCTTTATTCAATGTTTTGTTTTTTAATTTGAAAAACCTTAGCTCTCACAATATGTGATCGTACCAAATTTAATTATGCCAGATTAATAAAACAATGCTTCATGACTTTTATTATCTATTTACATGATCTTTGCATCAGACAGATTTTAAATGTTCTAGTCATACACTGAACTCGGTAACAGATAGCACATATTAATCTTTCTCAGTGCTCCAGAGTGTAGCAGTGTATTAACAGCCATCTGTAATAGCAATCTTGTTGATCCCTCATATCCAGATGTCTATTCTCTATCTCACAGGAAACGCTATCTGATGTAGAGGGGGAAACAGCGTGAGGTGTGCCCTGTGTGTGTGTGTGTGTGTATGTGTGTGTGTGTGCATGAAGTCTTTCTGTATTTTTGTTGAATTTTTCGTTCACTGTTTCTGCACATTTATGTCTTGCCTAGTTTTGAATGGATTATCTCTTTACAGCATAGTTTGTGCAGTTTTGATTGTTAGGGATGCACAATACGTTAGTGTCCACATTGTACACAGTGACTGGTATCTGCCAGTAGGAACAGTGTTTTTGCTATTAACATTTTTTTTTTATTCTTATGTGAAATATGGAATAAACTGAACATATACACACAGAATCAACTTAACTCCCATTATATCCCCTTCCCCAACTCCACCCTGTCCCTCAACAAATATCCCTTTGGTCAAAGCCTAAATTACACCATGCACACATATAAACAAACAAACAAAAGAAAATATTTGAGAACATAAAAAATGTAAAAATCAAAGAACAAAGAGAAAAGAAAGAATTCCACAATGAATAGAATGTACAATTACTGTATCACCACAATTATATTTCTCTCCACATGGTCCTCACTGAGAACCCTCCAGAAAGGCCAAATACCTGTCCCATTTCTTACCATATGCATCTGTTTTGCCAAGCTGTTAATATGACATCTTTTCAAATGCCACCACCCTACCCAATTCGGTGAACCATTCTTGAAATGAGGGAGCGCCAATGGATTTCCATCCTCTAAGAATTATATGTCTGCCAATCATTACACTAGTTTTGACCCAAACTTTTGTATATTTGTCACCTACTTTAATAACACCCCATCACCCAATATACATAGTCTCAGGCAGAATAAAATTGTATTATCTAAAACCTCACTGATAAAATTCTGGACTCTTACCCAGAATTTTTTTTTATTTTATTTTTTTAATTAACATTTTTATTGATTCATAAACATATAACAAAAAAAAAAAACAAAAAAAAAAACACAACATATATACACTGAATCAACATTTAACATTTAAGCCCCCCAATACCCCTCCCCAATCACCAACCCCACCCTAACCCCCAACGAACACCCCTGTGGTCACAAATAGATACACAGAAAAAACAAAAAACAAACAAACAAAAAACATAATAATCATATATAATTAAAACTAACATCTCTCTCCACAACCCCTCCCTGAAAGTCCACCAGAAACACCAAGTAATTGCCCCACTTCCTGTCAAACAAATTCTGAACCCCCAGCCTTCTGCTTGACTTCTCCTTGAAAGAAGCCACCCTCCCCATCTCCGCACACCACTCCGGAAATGAGGGCACTCCATCCAACTTCCATCCCCTTAAAATAATTTGCCTGCCAATCATAATGCTGGTCAGAACCCAGTTTTTATGTCTTTATCCCCCAAATTTATGACCTCCCCATTGCCCAAAATACAGAGTCTGGGTCAGAATGAAATTTGAGTGCCCAAAACATCACATATAAAACTCTGAACCTTCAACCAAAATTCTTGGATCTTAACACACCCCCAAAAAACATGGGTTGTGACTCCATTTTCTGATTGGCATCGCCAGCAGGTGGGTGTGTTTTTAAGACCAAGCCTATACAATCTAGAGGGGGTCTATGTAAAATCTTGAATTGCATAAGGCTAACCCTTGCATCTCTCGATACAGACTTGACATTTTTTAGAATCCTAGCCCACACTCCCTACACTTTTGTCCATACCGAGTTGTAACACATTCAATGGAAAGGAGGAGGCGAGAACTGGCTTAACAATATAAATAATAGTTTAATAGTAAACTTAACCAAGACACAAAGTCACAAACATAAACAGTCAGACAGCTGTCTGTAACTCTCTGTCTGTCGCACTGCCGTCTCTGGTTGGCCTTATCCCTGTCGGGCTTAATCAGCCTAATTTGGGGCCAGGTGTGTGGAATCACGACCCGGCCCCGCCCTCCGCCCTGCCACATTCCTCCCTCGTTCTCACAGGCCGGGGAGCCCCCGGCATGACGTACATCCACCCCCCCCCCCCCTTTCCCTGGGGCGTGCCCTCCGCCCCATCTGCTGGCAGGTCATCCCCATCTACCTGGATCAGGGAGGGGACAAGGGGAGGGAAACAATAACAAAAAATTTGGTACCTACACCCTGTAACAGGGATCGTACCAAAAAAAAAAAAAAAAACAATATTAGCTCTTCTAATAACATTAGCCATTTCATCAACATCATGTGGTCAGTGGTGAATGATCAGACTCTCACTTGATGCCGAAAATGCTTTTGATATGGTAGAATGGGATTATCTTTTTAAGATTTTGGAAATATACGGGTTCGGGAATACTTTTATTGCATACCAGTAGCGGCGGTACAAACAAATAGATTAATTTCAGATTATTTTAATCTGGATGGGGCACCCAGCAGGGTTGCCCTCTTTCCCCATTATTGGTCGCTTCCACCTGAGAGAGCCTCTCCCTGGTTTGGTATTGAACAGGAAGTTCTTGCCTCTATTTCACCATTGCAAAACCTTTCTATCAAACTAATCGGTGAAGTTAAGTTACACCCCGTTATCTCGCATTTGCACGCGATATGGACAAAAGTGTCCAGAGTGTTTAACTCAGACATTTATTTAAATGTTGCCTCGAGCATATGGCAGAACTCAAAATTATGTATTAATAAGTCCCCTTTCTGCTGGTCAGAGTGGATTGTGAGGGAGGTTAATACACTCGGTGACCTGTATGAGAGTGGAGTGTTGAGATGTTTTGAAGATTTAGTTCAACATTTTGGGATTCCCAGATCTCAGTTTTATAGGTATTTATAGCTGTGTCACCTGCTCTGTATCTGTTTTTGAGAGTAGCATACACCCCCCTAAAGTGGCAGATACTCTTGGAGAGGTGATTACTGCTTTTGGAAAAGATCATGAGGCATCAGTGTATTACTCCCTGCTAATGGGGGACAAAGCTTTAACTTCTATCAAGAGATTATGAGAGAAAGATTTAAACTTGGTATTGGAGGAGGGAGAGTGGGATAGGATTCTAAAAAACGTCAAGTCTGCATCTAGAGATGCAAGGGTGCGCCTTATGCAATTCAAGATTTTACATAGATTGTATTGGACCCCCTCTAGATTGTATAGGCTTGGTCTTAAAGACACACCCACCTGCTGGCGATGTCAATCGGAGGATGGAGATACGGCCCATGTTTTTTGGTGGTGTACTGAGATCCAGGAATTTTAGTTGAAGGTTCAGAGTTTTGTGTGTGACGTGGTGGGCACTTGGGTTTTGTTTAGCCCCAGACTCTGTGTTTTGGGTGATGGGCGGTCATCGATGTGGGGAATAGTGTAGTATAGTTTTGAGTATGATTATTATTATATATATATATATATATATGTTTTTGTGTTTGTATGCTTTTTTTCTGTATATTTACTCATGTGTGATCACAGGGATGTTTGTTGTGGGGCGGGGGAAGGGGATTGTGGGGTTTAAATGTTGATTGTGTATAATATATATGTTTTTGCTTTTCTTTATTATTGTAAGATTTAATATAAAATGTTAATTACAAAAAAATTCCACCCTATCAAACGCCTTCTCGGTGTCAAGTGAGATTGCAGCGATTGGGGTCTGATACCTTCTGTTGGTGCAGCGATTTTTTTACTCTCTTTGAATCCATCCCGCTTCACTTGAGTCGATCTAGCAAAGTTCGGAGAAACCATAATTTTGTGGTCCTCCCAGCACAACTTGCCTTTATTCCTCGCCGCACTTAGAACAAAGTTTCTGTGAGCCGACCACAAGAATCTTGCCAGGATAGATCGTGGTCTGTCACCCACCCTGGGAAGCTGACCGAGAGCTCTGTGTGTGCTCTCTATCTCAAGCTGCCAGCCCGCTATGTCGATCAAATTTGGAATAAGCCCGTCCAAAAACATCACCAAATCCTGACCTTCCTTTCCCTCGGGGATTCCAATGAAACGAACATTATTACATCTGCTCCGATTTTCCATATCCTCTAGTTTTTCCCACACCCACTCCACATCAGCCTTGGAAGCAGGCGGGTAATTTTAAAAAGCCTGTAGCTCTTTTTCGGCCGACTTCAGAAACTCGACCCGTTTTTCAACATAGTCCATTCTTGTGATCAGGGTGGAAACTTTCGCCTACATAGATGTGATCACTCAATGTATTTCTGCAATGCCCTCCATGTCGGTCGAGATTTTCATCAGTGCTGCATAAATGTTTGAAATATCCCGACCTACGTCACAAAGCTTGCTGTCACTATTGACTGGACCTCTGCCATCTTGATCCTGCGAGGCGTCCGACGCGTGAGAGCGTAAGTGCTTTTTAATGTCCCCACAGGCTGATGATTTTTAATTTTTTGACATCCTGCCCTCTGAGCTCAGTTTAAAAAACTATTACAGTTCTCACTGGTTAAACTTGCTTAAAAGGATAATTGTAGCAAAGTTAAAGCGGAGCTCGCTTTTAAGTGACCAACCCTCGCATAGTGTCACGTGACTCCCCCAGGAACAGTTTTTTTAAATTATCAGTCTTGATCTGAATTACACAATTTTGGAAACTGGGGATTTTTTCCCCCCATATATTTTTTTTCCGCCAAGTGTCAAAAGGATTAAACAGTTATACATCTATTTTTTTTTCTGTAAATATTAATGTTTTTATACATGTAAAGTTCTAAATCTATAGTGTGAACATTGTTTACACCACTGTCACAAGCTTAAACTGTACAGATTTTAATTATTGCCCATCACATCCGTAATGGCCATAACATTATTTATTGGCTATTATCGATATCGGTCACTAATTCTGTATTAGTGCATCCCTAATAATAACTGGTCCTCGGTCACGTAAATTATTAAATTCACATGGCTTTCTGGAATACTTAATTCTGATTGGTCAATCATGGTGTTCTGCAGTTAAATATTTTTTATGATAACCGCTAAAACGAACTATTAGCCGTCGTCTCAGGCAACCGATTTCCTTCATAGCTCTCGGATCCCTCCACAGTGTTTCTACTCGCATAATAACATAATAATTTATTTATCTCTTTGGTAAGTAGCCGTGTAATAAGCAGGATAAAATTCTGTCAGTAATTATGACAAAATAAAGCCCCTCAGGGTGACGCATGTCTGTGTTTTTTTTTTATATAAATATAGGCCTGTTGACTGTACATACAGTATAATCTCTTACACATGCTGTGTAATGCTGTGTTTCTGAATGCATTTTTTACTTAAATTAGAACAACTGTCTTGCTCTTGTGAGTGTGAAAATGTGTGTTCTGGCATGTTGGCATGTATTCTGAAGTTGGCCAGCTGTGTCTCTCGGGAGCCATATTCTGTATTTCCTCTCTTCCTTTCCTTTCCTTTCCTCTTCTCACCCTCCCTGTTACTCCCATCCTCCTTCGCTCATCATCTGACCTACACACACACACACACACGCACGCACACACACACACACACACGCACGCACACACACACACACACACACACACACACACACACTCACAGACATGCACACACACAAGACAGACATTGAAACAGTAAGTTTGCTCTACACTTATATTTTTTTTAACACTGACATTATCACACTGTAAAACACATGTCTTTCTCTTCTACTCTTTCTTTTGCTCTCTCTGACGCAACTTGCATGAGCTTTGTTTGTGTTTTTTAAAAACTTCAAGATTTGAGGTAAACATTTACATAAATGTGTAAGCTAAAGTGTCTTATGTTAGTTAGTGTGACTGGTCACCATTTCTTACTTTATTTTATTTTCACAATTTTAATCACCATTTTGCCTTCACTGGTTCGTTTTAAATGGTCCTGCAGTGTGACAAATGAATTTTTAAAGGAATACACACTGTAAATGAGCTAATGAAAGCTACATGCACAGTGCTGTTTAAAACAGTTTTAGACAAGGCCTTGATTCGTCTCAAGGGTTCTTCCTCATCTGTTTAACATCTGAAGGAGTTTTGCTTTGTAACTGTCTTCTTTGGCTTTGTAAGACACTATTCTTTGTAAATCTGCTTTGGAACAATATGTGTTGTGAATTAATTTTGCTGAATAGAAATAGAGTTGAATAACATAGAGAATGTCACACCACTGGACATGTCAACTTCTCAATTGTATTTCATGTGAACTATGCAGATAGAGTTGGTGATGAAAGTTGTGATTGTTTGGTATTAAGTAGAGATGAGTTATAGTCTAGAAAAGAAGATAACCTTCATTCACTGTGTCTCTGTCTCTCTTGCTCTCTCTCTCTCTCTCTCTCTCTCTCTCTCTCTCTCTCTCTCTCTCTCTCTCTCTCTCAGACACAAAGATGGTCAGAGGGAGGGTCCAACTCTGAAGCAGGTCAGCAGATCTCCCAACTGCAGTCCAGCACACAAGAACTACCAGAAACAAGAGCAACCGACTGACTCCAGCTCCACCACCGGCATCCCATGTCATGCTCTGAAACCTCCTAACGGGGTTCTAGCCCAAATGAACAGAGACAGGGACAGGCTTCAGGACCAGGATGGAGTTTCAGACACTTCAGTTCCAGTTGTGAAGCTAGACATGCATGAACTGGTCAATGGAGATGCAGCGGTGGACAGTACGGATGGGAACTGTGTCGATGTATCTCACAGTCATATAAACAGGAGCGAGGAGAATGAGCAGCAGTGTGTTGTGATGAACAACATCCCAGAGCAGAAGGTTAGATCTTATAGTGTGTGTATATGTATGTGTTTGGAATTGTGGTTCACCAATATGGATATTTCATAGTGTTAAAAAACACTTCTTTACACTATTTTTGGGGAACAGTATGCATGTTAGGAATTAAATTAAACTGTCCGCATGTCTACGCTAATAAATGTATGAAATTCTGGTTGTAATAAATGACAAATAATTAGATTATATGTCTGAATAAAATTCTCCACCATTAAAATCATAATACAATGTCTTGTTGTATCCCCTCACAATTTCTATTGTAAGGAATTACCTTTAATAAGGGAGTGTTTGATTACCCAAAGTATTTAAATAATACATTAGCACTTTCAGCAAATGTCTGGAGATGTACTTGCGTGTCATTGCGTTCCCTTGCGTTGCTTGGTTCTTTGGCTCTTTGTAGAAAGTTTGGGTGCTTCCGTCGATGTTTTGGACATCTGTTAAGATCATGGATAGTTTGCTGTCTGTTGGGTCGATGGATGATGAGGCTTGTGTGTGTGTCTTAGCGCAGAGAAGAGAAGGGCTTCCTCGGAGCTTTACTCCGAGCCTTCCTGGACTTCTACATTGCACGGAACTTGAGGGACGAGAGGCTACAAGCCACGAGGGCCAGAGTGTGGAGCTGAAGAGGAAGTGGAGCACAGAGAAGAGAAGAACTCAGAACTCGAACTTAGAACTCAACTGGGGGTTGTTCAAATTGGCCTTTTAACCCATTCGGTTTGTTCACACCCCAAATAGGCTTTAAGCCAATCAGAGGTGGCTTTTCAGAGTCATATGGTCTTTTTCAAAGCTGATTTACAATCCTTTGTGTAAATGATTCTTAAAAATTCCCACTTGAAATAGTAAGTTTTAACGTACATTTTATATCTTGGATACAACTGAATATATAAAAAATAATTAACATAAACATTCCTGAAATGCAGAAAGAATCTCAATAGTAAACATGAGGTGTTTTATCCTGAGTAGTTACCGTTCTTAGTAAAAATGACATGAATAAAACAAGATTTAAGACTATAATCATCGATTTGTCAGTTATAAGTGATTACAAATCACTACACATATTTTAAAAGGTACATCAGGCTATAATCATTCGTCAGTTATAAAAGTGATCACAAGTCATAACACCATTTTCAGAATTATCTAGCAAGGCTAGATATTGTGTATTTAGAGGGTTAACTCAGCGAAGTACTGTGACTTTGTGTGAAGTGTTGCTGGATTAAGATTAGTGTCTTCGTATTAGAATCATGCAGACATGAGGGTCTTTAGCTCTATGTGTTGGTAATGAGTTTTTTAGCATGTGACAGGAAATGTCTCATTTTTAAGTGTTCATGTGTTACTAAATGAATGAAACAAAGGGATTTCTTTTTTTAGCTGCTGTTTGCAGAATACTGATCAGAGAGGATGTCTCATGACTAATTTGGATCCTAGAAAACTGGTTATTGTCCAGAATAAAGAGTCATAGAATTGGGGTTGTTTTGTTCATTGTAATTCAGGAGGGTCTCCCAAGGAAACCTGCTTCAGCTCTGTGTGGAAGTTCAGAAGGTCATGCTGAATCTGCCCCATGTCACTGTTCCATGGGTTGAGGGGCCTCTCTGACCAATGGCCTTTTTGTTTTAAATCATGCTGTTTTAGTCTCCTTGACCATTTTATCATCCAAAGGCAGGCCTCAACTAGACTCATAGCAGAATCTATTAATTTATGACGTTGAGGAATTCCAGGGTTAAAAGGTTGGGTTTTCAAAATTCAAGTCATATTGCTTATAATTTTTCCTGCGTTCAGTCACTACATAATCCCCCTTCGATTTCTGAAGGTTGAAGTGGAGACAATCATCTGCAATTGCTGGAAAACAGGCAGGAGAAGAAGACAAACACAAACAAACAACAAGACAACACCTCCATCAAAACTGAAGCACTGGTGCAAAATAATGAATTATTCAGTACGTGTTCTAGTGAATCTTGAGTCCTCTATGATTGTTCGTGCTTTAGTGTCATCTTTAATTATCCTTAGTGGTTCAAAAACCAGTAAAGGGTAATCTCGATTTGATTGGGGTGAATCGCCGTGAATACGAGTGATTGTTTGAGAAATTGAATTGATTAGAGTCAGTTCAGTTAGGTGAATTCCTTCCACCTTGTTTCTGTTGTGATTCAGAACCAAGGGTGAAGGAGTACCCATTTAAAACCAGAAAGATTGAGCTTCGTTTGACACTCTTCACTCGGGAAGTACTGAAGTCTAAGTCATAAACTTGAAGGATTGAAGGATTTCTTTTGGAAATTGATCTGCATGGTTAAATAGCATAACACGGTAAGTTACTTCAATTTAGTTGGGACTGGTTTTTGTCCACACTATCATGGCATATCATGGATAAATGTCTTATTCGCACGAGGCTTTCTGAATGCTCTATGAATTCATGGTGGCTCATAAACGAAAAGCATAAGGAGTCAATCCTGAGATAGTGTCATTGACTTTCTTGCTGGCTAATTGGATTAGCTTTAGCATTTTTACTATTAAAGAGCAATCTGAGTGTTTCCTATCATAATGTGTGTGAAGGTTAACATAACCAGTGTTGAGTGGTTAGTGTGAAGTTGTATGAACTTAGTATAGGGTAGATAATGGGTGCTTTATCTATGAGGAAAACAGCTGCATATTTTCCTATAGTGTTAAAGGTGTGTTGTAAGAACAGTTCAAACCATGTCAGACTGTTTTAGCTAAATGTGAGACTGTTGTAAACTGTGTCAGACTGTTTCAAGCTCCCCCTTTTCTGGTCTTGGAGCTCTTGTCTGTCAACTTTGTTTTGGTGGACCCATTTGAAGATTGACGCTTTGTGTTTTGGCTAATCTGGATCCTCTAGGTGACTGTCGGTGCTGATGGAGCTACAGTTCATAGAAGTCTTTCACACAGTTTTTGATGTCTGTATATGACTCGTCATGAGCTGCTGTATGACTGAGTTTGTTGTGTTGTGAATTTGGATGTGGTTGAGATTAACCTTCTAGGGTCTGAGGGTGTTTTGGGCCCTGGAGAAGTTTTGACATGCCTTGACATTTGTGCTTTTTTCAGTTGCTTAAAAACATATTAATGGCTAAAGTCTGATAACACTGTATTCAGCACAAACTGGGCTACAATAGTATGTGAACAACATGTATGTACATGTTTGTATATTTGAGAAAATAACGTTTATGCATGTTTTATTTTTGTTTTTTTAAAAAAACTAAATGTTTAAGTCACTGAAATAAGGCCATATAACACATACTAAACATTTGTTCACAAGATTTTTGAGAACTGGATCATGTAGAGTTTTTGCTACAAAATGATGTGAAAACCATCCTGATCACTCATTCATACAAAACAATATAGTCATTTAACTTTTGTAAGACACTTTTAGTGTTAGAAAGGCCATATGTGAAGAGGCGTGGATGATCATGAATATTGATGTGATTCACACCTGAGGAGACAAAGACCCCTCCCCTGAGAGAGAATGAATGTGAGGAGACTTAATGATTGAATGTATTTTTTGTAGCTTATTCACAAAATCAAGTTTAAGTTAAAAGAAGTAATCTGACTATACATTTTCTTTACATAAAGACTTAACTTTAGACCGACACTACTGTTTAAAAGTTTATAGATCTGTAAGATTTTATGTTTTTAAAAGAAGTCTCTTCTGCTCACCAAGGCTGCATTTATTTGATTCAAAATACAGCAAATGCAGTGTATATAAAATAGCATGTCAACTAATGTAAGTAAAACTTAATGACTTACTCATCCAGAATTGTATCCTCGGCTGGATCAAATCGCTCTTCAAAATTTAAACGTTCCTCTTCGGAGTCCCGCTCTTCTTCTGAGGAAAATGTGAACTCTTCGTCACTATCCATGACCATACTGATCAGAGAGTATATAACTCTGTGTGGAAGTTCAGAAGGTCATGCTGAGTCTGCCCCATGTCACTGTCCCATGGGTTGAGGGGCCTCTCTGACCAATGGCCTTTTTGTTTCAAATCATGCTGTTTTATTCTCCTTGCCCATTTTATCATCCAAAGGCAGGACTCAACTAGACTCCTTGGCGCCTAGCTGAGCAGAAATTTTTAATTTATGACGTTGAGGAGTTCCAGCATAAAAGATTGGGTTTTCTGGATTCAAGTCATATTGCTTATAATTTTTCCTGCTTTCAGTCACTACACTATGTTTGCTAAAGATTAAATAAAATATTTCAAATGAGTTGCTGTGTTGCCAAGACTGTAAGTACATTTTGGAACTTACACAAGGGAGTGTTAACACTTATGTTATAGGCCAAGTGGACATGAAATTATTATTATAATGTACACTAGATATAAAGGAACTTGAGCATTGCTTAAATCTTTGTCTTTGTGTGAGTGTTTATGGAGTCAGTAGTGTATCAGCGGCTGTCTGGGGTTTGTTTTGCTCACTGACAGTTAGTTATTTGACACCTTGAGTTATGTGCTGTCACATCCGCCAGTTTGACATGCTGATGTTAGACATTAGAGCCTTTTTTTTTTTTTAACCTCCTGTCTTTATGCCAGACTTAATTTCTTCTGACATAAACATTGTACAAATAATTAAAATTAATGCTTTAGCTTTTCACTCTTACAGAACTCTTAAATCTAGATCAAATACAAATTTTGAAGTGAAATGGGATAGTCCCAAATACTTTATCTTTCAGGTTTTGTCTTATACTTTACATTCTCTTAGACATGTTAAAAGGAATATTCCCTGTTCAATGTAAGTTAAGCTCTATCGACTACATGTTTGACAGTAGCCAAATACTATCTATCTATCTATCTATCTATCTATCTATCTATCTATCTATCTATCTATCGCCAATAGCATTTATTTATCACACAGCTGTGAACCATGATTTGCTTCTTGCTATTGCTAGTCAAAAGTAGGAGGTATGTGGGGGAGAGAGAGAGCATTTGATTGGACAAAATGAGTGAGTGCAAGATGAGTCATCAATATTTGTGGTCCGTTTTTCGCAGAGGAGAGAGACTGTATATTTAAATGTGCATATCTGCTGAAGGCCAGTTTTCAGGAGTAAACTAGCATATAGATAAACTATCTAATTCTTAATTTATTATTTTTCATGCAGAACATGGATCTTCCATTCTCTATTTTCTCTGTCAAACAGCAACACCAAAACATAATCTTTAATTGTTTCCTCTTATCCATCCTTTGTCTTCTGAGGCACGTTTGATCAAATTGTCTTGTTTGAAACACACTTAGCTGTGCCAAGCACTGGAGATATTAAAAGTTAACTGGTTTCTTTCATCAGTGGTGGAGGGTGTCATAAATAGTTCAAAAGTAATTTATGTGAGCTGAGGTTGTGGATTCTGATAAGAAAAGAGTCAACGTGTCCTCAAAGTGCTGAGAGGCAGAAAGCAGTGATTTTTGTTGTCAGTGAGCATCACAAAGGTCCTTTAACAGACCTCAGTGTGTACAATGGGGCTGTGTGTGTGTGTGTGTGTGTGTGTGTGTGTGTTTTGCCAGGGTATCTGTGTTCATGTGTGTAATGGTGTATGGGTGTGATAGAGAGAAAGGAGGACACATTTTATGATGAGGTGTTGAATGTAGGTGGAGTGGAGTCCTCCTCTTATTTGGCCCTTGACCTTTACAGTCAAAGTTCTGTTTCCCTTCAGCCATGTGAGCTGCTGAGTGTCACACCAAAAGGACATTTACATTGTTCATTCCCACTCAGCAAAAATGAGAAAAAAATTACTTTTTTGTGAATAATTGAGGTTAAAAGTTGCTCCAGTCTCAAACAAATTAGGCAACCTGAATTATTTATAGTGCCAGAGAAGAGCTAAAGTGTCACAGAAGGAAAAATTTGTAAACAGCCTTGATAGTTGTTCAACAAAGCCTTCCTTAAAAAAAATTAAAAAAAATAAAAAAAATCTTTTTGATTCAAATACCATTTTGAAGTTTAAAGATGTTAAACACAGGCATGAATGAAACATTAGTTAAAGGATCTACAGTATATTTAACCCAGAGATATGTCATATTACAGAAGTAAAATGGGTTGCCAATGCTGTGAGTTTAAAGATGTAATAGAGTGGCCAATAGTTTGATCAGAATTTAAGACTATTCCATTGAAGTTATTACATTTACAATGTATGTGACACTCTGGTAAGAATTGTGCATCTGAAACTACAAAAGTTAAATTCTCACTGACTTCTTCCTGTGTTTAGGAAACAAATGAACAGAAGCTTTACAAGATAGCAAATGAGCTTCTACAGACAGAGAAGGCTTATGTTGCACGACTCAACTTATTAGATAAAGTAAGTGCTCATTTCATTTTCTCAAGAGGGCACACATACATTTATTTTTTTTTAATACCAGCTCATCCAGTTATTATTTTCAGTCTGACTGACCTGAATCTTCTTCTGACTTATTCAATATAGCAATATGATTTTTTATTTTATTTTTTTAATAGTAGTATGCACACACTCATACATCTCTGTGCTGTGCAGGTGTTCTGTGCCAAGCTGATGGAAGAGGCCAGAAAAGACATGTTCCCTGTGGATGTGGTGAAAAACATCTTTTCCAACATCTCTTCCATTAATGCCTTCCACAGCCAGTTTCTTCTGCCTGATCTGGAGAAACGAATGGGGGAATGGTAAGACATTGAAAATTCTGTCATCATTCATTCTCCTCATGTTGTTCCAATCCTTTATGGCTTACTTTCTTCTTTTTCTGTGTTTTCTTACTTTCTTTCACAAAAGGAGAATTTTCTATGAGGACTGGGTCTGTCAAGCTCCAAAATGACAAAAAAAATCACCATAACGTATCATCAAAGTGATCAATATGACCAGATGAAGCCATATGATATGTTTGTGTGAGTAACACTGTTATGATACTTCTGAGGTGCTGTGGAGGTTTACCATTTTGGAGCTTGACAGCCCTTGTTCCCCTTTACTTTCTTTATCAAATATCAGTGATAATTACAAAATAAGACTATTATTTCGATAAAATGTGCTGAATTGTGACATTTTTAAAGACATAGGAGAGGAAGTTGTCTTGGCATACTCCCAAGCATTCTGTATCTCTTAAAAGAGCAGGGTGTCCTCTTTAAGAGACAATAGGATTTAACTGTGACTAAGTATGGGCTATGAGACATAAAACAATTTTTTTTTTTAAAGAGTCCCCTACAGAGGACAAAAATGAATTGCTAATCCATGTGTGCGTTAAACGATTTTAAAGCACAACGTGTAGGCAAAAAAAAAAAACCCCACTTGATTTCAGTAATATTCTGTGAAGCAGTGTGTGTTTCAATAATTTAGACCTAGCCATGGATTATACCCGATTATAACATGGTCACCTGCCAGCATTGGTCAGTTACAGCTGTCAGTAATTTTTACAGCTCAAATTTCTACTGAAAGAATAAATATACAGTTAACTAGATCTACGGGTCGGTAGATGTCTATAGAGTTTCCATTCTAAATCAGACACAGAGATCAAGATTTTTTATTTGAATGAATTAAAATAAATACAAAGCTGCACACTAGCTGTGGATTAACCCTTACTTATCTGACCTTATGGACCTCAGGAACCTTAGGATGTTTGTTTTCTTGATTATGCACCAGTGTTTGCATGTTCACCCCATCCTCCTGTTGTCGTACAGTGAAAGATGTATTTGATTGGTCATGGTTTCCTTCTCTCCCCCTCTGTGCAAAACACAGCTGAATGTCAAACCACACTTTCCTTTCAAGCCTTATGGGTGTTTAAGGGGAAAGTGCTGGTGCGTTCCTAATTATCTCCAGGTCAGACTCAGTAATACGGGGCTGAAGAACACTGTTGTCTGTTCCATTTTTTTTCTGTAGCACTTCACAGTTGATTTAAAGACAGTATCGCATGACTTGATGATGTTGTGTTTTGTGATGTGATGGTTAATCACGGCTCTGAGACTCATCAGACTTGATATACTATATTCTTGTCCAGATGTCACATGAACAGAGGCATAAAACTTTCACAATGTCTCATTATGCAGGACGTCAACACCTCGCATTGGAGACATCCTACAGAAGCTCACTCCCTTCCTGAAGATGTATGCAGAGTATGTGAGGAACTTCGATCATGCCATGGAGCTGCTGAAGCAATGGACAGATCGATCGCCTCAGTTCAAAGCTATCATTCTGGAAATTCAGGTGATTATTGACTTGTACAGTCTTAGACCAGAATCATACTTTACGCGAGTATGAAAACACCGACGTGAATGCAAGGAGAGTAGGAGACCGTTTATGCTAATATCCGCTATAGAAGCACTCTGTAACGATGGCTGCTGGCAATGGCAATGACGAAGACAATGAATTGAAGAACCCAAGTGCAGTTTTATTAACTGAAGTGAGAACCAATAAACCCTAACTATAAACATGAATTAAACATAAACAAAACATTAACTTGACTATAACATGACTTGACATAAACTCGACTTGACCTGACTTAGCATGACAATGAACCAACCTACATCAACAATACTTGACAAAGGACAATGGAAAACATAAGGGCTTAAATACATGGACAAGGGGTAAAACAAAGATGAGGGAACCAATGAACAGACAGTACTGATAACAAGATAATCAAACAATAAACCAATAAAAACAAGACACATGAACATGGAGGGAAAACAGGAATCACATGACTAGGGAACAGGAACTAAACTTTTCAAAATAAAAGACATGAAATACATGAACACACACATTAAACATTACACACTCGTGGCAAAGCTAAAAATGCAACGTGCACTTGTGTTGCATTATGAACTGCACTCTTGACACAACTCAGAATGGTATGTCGTACAGTATGTTTCAGGCCTCAAATGGGTAGTTTTCTCCCAGCTGAGTCTGGTTCCTCTCAAGGGTTTTCTCTCTATTAACTAACATCTTATAGAGGTTTTTTCTTCTTCCACATTCACCTTTGGCTTGCTCACTTGGGTTTTAAAGGCAGTAAGGCTTGATTTTCTGTAAAGCTGCTTTGAAATTACATGCATTGTGAAAAGCACAATACAAATAAAATCAATTTACTTGATTCTTGGTTCTCCCAGAAATAAAAAGTCTGTCATCACTTACCCTCACGTTATTTCAAACCTGTATGACTTCATTTCTTCTGTGGAACGTAAAACAACATGGTACTGTAGGTGTACACATGCAGCCTCAGTTTCCATTCATTTTCATTGCATCTTTTTTTTTTTTTTTTTTCAAACAATAAAAATGAATGGTGACTGTGGTTAACATTTTTGGTTAAACTATTCTTTTAAACTGCTATTATTTTGTTTCCACAATTGCTGAAAAGATTAAAAAAAAAGGCAGATTCCACTAAAGATAGAGCTAAAGAGAAGGGTCACTAATGTAAATATATAATACAATTTAAGAACTAGTGTAACACGTCTGTTAATTGACCAATCATGGTTACTGGCCTATTATTTTTTAAATGGCCTATATATGATTAGTCTCTTTTTGCACAGGGAATATTTGTACATTGACATCTGTGTGTGTTTGTGTGTTCAGAGTCAAGAACAGTGCGGCAGTCTGACGCTGCAGCATCACATGTTGGAGCCGGTGCAGCGAGTGCCGCGCTACGAGATGCTGCTCAAAGACTATCTGAAGAAGCTTCCTCAGAATCACATAGACAGACGGGATGCTGAAAGTGAGTTGTACAAAGGGAAAGAGTGAATTCAACAGACAGTACTTTTAATATGACTCATTGAATATGAAATCTGGTCTTTGTAGAATCTTTGGAAATAATTGCCATGGCTGCCACCCACTCCAACACTGCCATAAGGAAAACGGTAAGCACAGTTTTGTTTTCCCTCCATCGCAGTACTGTAAAATCACTGGATGACCTCTAACTATAAAGATTATCTCCAAAGTCCTTTTCAAACAAGACTAATCATGTGTTCTAGTCATGTGAGTACAGCTCTTGTCTAATTGATTGGGAAATTGAAAGGCTAGACTTCCTTGAAGCTGCCAAACGTCTACCACTTAATTGTCTACAAGTGACCAGTCGCTGTCTCCTGCTTATACTGTCTCTGGTGTCTCTCAGGAAAACCTGAAGAAACTTCTGGAGATTTACGAGATGCTGGGAGAGGAAGAGGACATAGTGAACGCCTCAAATGAGTTAATAAAGGAGGGTCATATTCTGAAACTGGCCGCCAGGAACACTTCATCCATGGACAGATATCTCTTCCTGGTAGGGACAAATAACTGGATTGTTGCCATTTTGAAGTGGCTGAGAATATTTACTTCAATAAATAGTAAATTACAATTTTGCAATTTATTCACTTATTATTTTATCATGTTTGTTGCGGTTGCTTAAATTATTTCTTTTATAATCTTTTAGGCAAGAACCTGTTTTGTGTTTATCTCTTCAATCTGTTCCACAGTTCAACAACATGCTGCTGTACTGTGTCCCCAAGTTCAGTTTGGTGGGACAGAAGTTTACGGTGCGCACACGCATCGGCATTGATGGCATGAAGGTTACGGGGACGTTTAATGAGGATTACCCTCATACCTTTCAGGTTTCTGGCAAAGAACGCACACTTGAGCTGCAGGCCAGGTAGAGTTCTGTGCTTGCCACCCTTTATTACAACACTGCCATTTTAATAATAAATGTGTGGAAATTAAACTTGTTTTTAATTGTGTTGTTGCCTGATGACAGCTCTGAACAGGATAAAGAAGGCTGGATAAAGGTAATAAAACCTAGCCAGATTATTCAATATTACTACCACAAGTCACTGGTAGTCCATATTTACAGTTACTTTCTATGCATTTTAGGCTTTGCAGGAAACGATACACATTTTCCACCAGAAAAATGAGACATTTAAGTCAGCATCCAAAGAAGTGGAGGAAGTATCGGTCAGTATATTTTTGTCATCATCATAGTTAGTGACCCGGGTGGCATGGCACAAGATTTTTTGCCATAACTAACTTAGCCAGTACATCTTGTCTCAACTGCAGACATGAGTATCATGTGAATGTCACTGCTAATTTTATAACACTATTTATATCTAAGTGTTCAGGGGCAAGAGAGAAGGTATATTTGAACAAAATGTGTTTACACTTATATTTCCTAAGGGTTTAGTATCATGCATTTGTACTTGATTGGTTTTGTTTAAAATCATGCTGAAGCACCTGTCTGTAATAAAATTACTGTTTACATAATACACATAATATCTATGTACATCATGTCTGTATTTATATGTAGGATCTTCAGATATCCGAGCTGGGGAAACGAGCCCCTCGCTGGATACGGGACAATGAGGTGACCATGTGCATGAAGTGCCGAGAGCCCTTTAACGCCATCACACGCAGAAGACATCACTGTCGAGCCTGTGGATATGTAAGTGACTCATAAAAATGTGATTTATTTATTTATTTTCTCCAGTTCATGAGTTTAAAGTAATGCGTTTTAATGTCTGTTTTTTCAGGTTGTATGCTGGAAGTGCTCAGACTACAAAGCCTCTCTGGAATATGAAGGCAATAAGATGAACAAAGTGTGCAAAGACTGTTACTCCATACTGACGGGACACATAGACTGTGAGGAGAAAGAGGGCAAGAAGAAAGGAATTCTAGAGGTGAGTTCAGGATCACATGCGGTGACCTTTGACCTGTACAAGGTTGACATGGGTTTACATGTACATTATGTTTTAATAATCAATTGAAGAAGAGTAACATTTAAGAGGGGTCTGTTGAACATTTTTGTACAACACACTACAGTAAACTGAATATTTTTGTTTAAAAAAGACATTTAACATTTATATATGCAGTTAAGGCAGCAAAAACAGCATGCACATACTGTTCAGGTGGATTCTGAGGTGGTAAGCTTAATCAATCATACTTAATACTAATTTTCATTAATAAGTCATTAACCACATTTAATGTTTAACAGATTAGTATTTGTACCTTCCAGTAAGAATATTACTGAAATTATATAACTCAAAGTTTCATAACATTTCTAACTATTTGAATTGACATGAACTAATGATCTGTTTAGCATTATATAATGCTATAATGTTAATTTTATTTATGAAACTTGTTAATTCCTGCCGAACATAAAGTCCGATTTTTTTCAGAACTTTTCTAAAAATCCAAATCAGTTCAATTAAGACAGAATCGGCTACATTTACACAGCATTATATAAACTCGATGTCATAAATCTCTAAATTTTACATTCAGCCATCACTCCATTTTCGAGGTGACATGGGCAAATGTCACGTTAGAGCCTAAACCTTATATAACCACCAAAGTGGTTGAAGTATGCATGTGTGAATACTTTGGGTATGTTAAAGATCTATAAGGCACCATCAGTGTTTCTCATTTACACGGTACATAGGATAATAAATACAGTATGTAGGATAATAAATTATAGACCCCCTTTCATAAAAAACTATAGATACAATACAGTGATTTTACGTGATTTGTAATGCCTCATTAAGTTATACTTGTATTTTGTCACACTCACACTGTTAATTATGAGCGGACTGTTTGTTTATGCATTTATTTGGTTAAGTGCCGCACAACAGTAGGCCTACAAACTGTTTAATACTAATAATTATATATTTTATTTGTAAAGTTAGGGTTTACAAAGTGCTTTAGGCATACAAGAAATGGACAGTGATGCTGTAGCAGAAAATGCACAGAACTTTAAAATAAATAAATAAATAAATAATCTGTAAATTAAAAAGAATGTATTTTTAGTAGGTATTGTTGAGAATCAAACTAAATTACTAAAGCAACCAATTACTGACTCAAATGCATATCTGAACTGTTTATCTGGGCAGTAATTCTTACAAATGTTTAGTTTGAACCTTAATACTGTGATACTGTGGTAATTTTTGTGATGGTTATAATCATACCCTGAAAGTCTCATACCGTTACACCCCTACCTGTGACATTAGATATTTAGCCTGTAGATGGCGTCAAACGTCAGTGTTTTACATGTTATGAGTTAATTGTTTATGCAACAATTTCTATTTTTTGTCAGTTAAATATGACCTGGACATATCCTTGGCAGCCCTCATGAGTTTCGCCCTCATTCCTGAAAACTGTGCATGTATATTTTGAACTTTGTTCTTCTCTTGTTCTCTTTCACAGATTGAAGCAGCTCAGTTTTCAGGCAGTAGTATTATGTGTGGCTTCCTGCAGTATTGCGAGAAGAATAAGCCATGGCAGAAAGTTTGGTGTGTCATTCCTCAGAAGGAAGCTCTAGTTCTCTACTTGTATGGAGCACCTCAGGTCAGTGCACTGTTGTCTTCTAACTAACCATGCCTGTAGATCATGTCTCTTTGCTTAACTAAGATTTTCTGTTGTCTTCACAGGATGTCAAAGCCCAGTCCACAATTCCTTTGCTTGGTTACCAGGTTGAGGACACCCCAAGACCTACAGACCCTCTGTCAAGCTTCAGACTATCTCAATCTAAGTCATTCCACAGCTTTGCAGCAGAAAGTGAAGAACTGAAGCAACGCTGGCTCAGGGTGATCCGTTTGGCAGTGATGGGTGAGGTACCAGAGTCCCCGCCACCTGGAGAGGGCACTGCCACAGAAGGCTCCCAGGAGCCCAGCTCTAACAGTGTCTGAGCAAAGAGAGAGGAACTCTTGTGACAGGTTCACTACTGATGGGGCAATGTTGCCAAGCCTCATTTTGCTGTTAGATCACCACAAAGTGTTGACACTTTTGCTCACATTGCACAGACTATTTGCACCATCACTAACAGCATTTAAAAGCCATGCGTGTGTGTCCCCTGCTGGTTGCTCTGAGCTATAGCATTTGTCCAGTTGTCCTAACATTCCATTTGGATTTGGACGCATACAAAACATCAGGAGGAGGACTGTAAGCACAATCACACTGTTTGGATCACACTGTGTGGTGCTACTGGACATTTGCTTGATCTTTGCCAGACTGATTTTGAATTATGCAAAGGAAGAGTACATGGAGGATTGAACTAGAGATCATTGTCAGATGTACTAAGCTGTCATGGCCACCCGCTTATGTAAATATTGTATAATCTGAAGAAAAGATGCGTTTGTATGTATAAAACATTGAAACAGACATCTATTCTCTTTATATATATATATATATATATATATATATATATATATATATATATATATATATAGGCCTAGAGGAGCATTCGGCCACTGTGATTTCTGCCAAGATGGGTTCTTGGAATAACATTTTTGTCAAAGAAACATAATCCTAACCCTTTACCCAAACCACAACTTTGACCCAACCCCTTTATGCCAAAAATCAGAGGGATATGACTGATTGATAAAGCTCTCAGCCTAACCCTAAACATAAAAAAAAATAAAATAAAATAAAAATGTAAGTGAAGTGAAGAAAGTGAAGAACTAATCCCTGCTATCTGATTGATGAATAGAAATGTTGTACCAGAACCAATAAAGATGTTTGTCCAAGGGCACATCTTGCTTGGCAAATTCACAGTCGCCAGGATTGTCTGGGATGTAATCACATAAAGCAGCATTGCCACCTGCTGGTTCATTTACAGTAGGGTTGGGGTTAGTTTGTCTGCTTTACCTCCATCAAATTCAAATTCATTTCAAAGCCTAATCTAATCAAACATTGTTGGTAAATGTGTGATTTATCAGGTATTCCCTTTCTAATCATGCTAATTTATTCATTATTGATGATAAATAACTGGTTGTAAACAGGGAAAGGACCTGTGTATATGTGATTTTGAGAAAATAGATTCTGGGATGGACCATTTTTCTACAAAGTCATGTGACCAGTGGATGTAAGATGTTTTTGTTCTTATATGTAATGACACTTTCGCTGTGGGCAGCACAATCAGCTTCAGTAGACCCACTGGAGCAAGGAGACATGTACATGTTCTTTAAATACTGTAATTTTAATGTTATTATTTAAAAATAATTTATAGCCGATATGTATAATTTTACATGGCAAATATACCATTCTCATCCTTCGTAGATCCAAGAAAATGCTGGTGTAACTCTGGAAAAACTACCATGCTATATAGTTTTTCAGTGTTACACCAGCATTTTCATGGATCTATGAAGGATGATAATTTGTAGAGATGCATATTCCAAAAATTACAGTTAATAACATTGAAAATTAATTTTGGTAATAAATTGGTTATTCTTTTTTAATAATTATTTTATCATGCAATATGAGATATTTAGGCAATAAATGGCCTTTATTTATAATCAATATGACAAAGTAGGCAACTTTCGCAAGGTTACATGTGGTTAAAAAAAAAAAAAAAAAAAAAACTGAACCTGAAATTGTAAGTTTAAAGGATGCTTGACCTTTTAAAACATCTTCACAACTGAGTTTTTTTTTTTTTTTTTTACCATTCAGGTTGTTTCCGGTGTCCATATTATCTCAATGGGATGTGCCTGTGAAATTTATACTGTAAATGTTACACACATTTTCGTGGGCAAAGGAGAAAGCAAACAATGTTGTTTTAATTATCTTCACCACACACCACATTTTATATGTACCAACTGAAACTGAAGATCTACGCACTTTACTGTCTTCTATAAAGTGTACCTTGTAAAATAAAAATATTATTCTGCAAGGGTTTTGCCTCTCTTAGAAATGAAAAGTGTAAAAGTTCACAATTGTATTTGTCATCCACAAAAAAGCTTGGATTTCGCTAATTTTTTCCTTTTTAACTTGGGCCCGAGGTAGCTGGGATTGGCTCCAGCACCCACTGCGACTGCCCCCAACCCTCTTGGTATGGTGCAGTAGGGCCCGGATCCTGCTCATCAGATCCTGGATGAAGGTGTGACAGAAGTAGGTTTTGCTTTACAGCCCCTCAACCCTCACAAGCTTTCACTGAAGCGGCTCGCTGAAGCTGTTCGCCACATCATTCTGCAACTACGTACACAGTGGGTTTATTTTTTAAAACATTTTCCTAAGCAGCTATTTTATAAATAAATCAATGATGCAAAACCCAGGGCACATAATCTTTTTTTTCTTTTTTTTTTTTTAAAAAAAGGTTATTCTTACACGTATATGCATATAGGGAGCAACAGTACTGCAGAAGGCTGTAATGAATTAAAATAAACTTATTTTTGCTGTTTCTCAGGAGTATATGAGACACATAGCATATCTGTCTTGTTATTGAGACACATTTGTGTCTAAAGGAAAGGGTTGGGCTTGGTTAGTACTTGGATGGGAGACCACCTGTAAAGATCAGAGGCTTATAGCCTTTACTGCCCATTGATTCATTTTTACATTACAGTGATCTTTTTATAAATAGCTTAGTTAAAACCCTGGCATTCGTCTATAAGCAACAACAACAAAAGCTTCAGGGCACTGTTAAGCTGCTTTGAAACAGTGTATTGTGAAAATGCTAGACTAATTAAATGACTTGACCTTATCTGCCTACACTGAAGTTAATGTAAACCTAACTCTAACTCCAATGATTAACAGAACTGGAAGAGAAATGTTCTGGCTAACTTTTATTCTATATCAGCACCACATGTTTAAATATGTATTCAACTCAATATGTTAGTCTTCTAACACTGAATCCCAACAAATACCACAGATGTTCTCTAAACTTGGTATACTCTATTTTAAAACAGCTATACATTTGAACATGTACAACATGTAACAAATTAATATCTTACAAATTCTACTATGTTTTCAGCTCATGTCTTATAACATTTAATAATAACATGTCTTCTCATGTACCCAATTAAAACATGTCATCTAATAGTCTTATTTTCTATGTATAAATTTTATTTTCATTCATAATAATTTTTAACCATTTTTAAGTCTACCATACAAGTATTGTAAATGTATTTTAAAACACCTAACTAGTAAACTCTTCACATTGCCTGCTTACATTAATAAACCCTGGCTTACTCAGATGACCAGGTAAATGTCTAAATCTGCTGGGTACTGCCTGTCTCAGCTCCGCCGGTGCCTTAAGTTGTCCAGCTACGGGATCTTCAGCCGGGAGCCACCTATCACGGATGTTTCTCCCCATCAATCCCAGAACATCTCTTGGTTGTGGGTGTTGGGCGCTTCATTCAGGAGTGGGTTTGGTTATTAGCAATAAGTAATAATTATTAAAAATAATAATTATTAAAATCAATAGAACATTGATTGGAATTAACATTAGCTTTTTAATCCTTTAAATCAACAATCATCAAATATAACCATCAATTATCAAATTCAATAGAATTTAATTATTATCATAGATAATTATTAAAATCAATAGAACACTGATTAGAATTAACATTAGCTTATAGATCCTTCAAATCAACAATCATCAAAGATAATTATCAAAATCAATAGAATACGTATCAATAAGGACTATTATCAGCGGGGCACCACCCAGGAATCAGGGACTAATAACCAGGCAATATAGCAGTCTCACTGTAGGATTGTTCTCTTAGGAAAGTCAACATCTGGAGAACATCAACATTCTAAAGGAAAACAATGAAGGCTTGAATCCGAGCACTGACATCCCCTGCCAGCCCTTGACACAGGTGCATGCAGAAGAATACCAAAACACTTTAAAATATAACAAAATGTATTAATGCAGTAATATCAATCAATAATCAATGCAATGCAGTCAATAAACTTCCGACTTCCAACTACAAACTAAACAGTAACATTATTAGATATGGTAACAAATAAGCCTATAATACATGAGAGGAAAGTGTGTGTGTGTGTGTGTGTGTGTGTGTGTGTGGGTGTATGGGTGTATGTATGTATGTATGTGTGTATGGAGTGGAGTGCACAAAATGGCAGACGTGGCTCTCATGGAGAGTATGTCACGCGAAGTTTCCGGCCAGAGAATGTGGCCGCAAATATGGGCGGAGAGACTGGTTAATGGTGTCTGCCCATTTAATGCATGTCTCTGCTGGTACAATAACTTAGGGAGAAAGCTGGACTCTATCGCCAAGTTATCTGCTCACTAAATGTGTGTGCGGGTATGTTTGTGAGGGGTCGTGTGTGTGTGCGGTTAGTACGAGAGAAAGAGAACAGAGCGACGGCACCAGAGCCGGTTTTAGCGATTGTGGGAGAGCAGGCAACTGTTATTTTATCACTCAGAGATGCGTTGAATGGCTCGTAATCCATCCGCCACAGTCGTTGGTTCTTTAATGGATAAACTCAGTGTGTCTCACCCGCAATGGTGGAAATTCACAAACAGTCCAACGTGGTTGTACTACAAAACAGCAAATCTCATCCATGGTAACAGTAAGTTACAATAATCCCTTGAGTATTATTAGCAGCAATGAGCAGGCTCGGCAGTCCATAAACTGTACAAGCAATAACCTTGATACACAAGAATAACACACTATAATAATCTATCTCTGCACAGACGTAAACCTCTTACTTGAGTCACGTGAGGATGTGGGCAGAATGTGTGTTCGTCCATCGTTTGACTCCGACTTGGTTCCTCGAAGCTCGGGTGATGACAGGAGGCTAGTTCCTCCTTGGGTAACAAGGCTACACCTGGGAGCAGCAGGGCTGCGTCTAGACGATGCACATACTGTTGCTGGAAGCAACTCCCAGAAAGATCTCCGGGGTTTTTATACTCTCGATGATGTCATAGTTGAGGGACGTTTTCTGTCATGCATTTCATCCAATAGGAGTTAAGAGTTCGATACTTCATAATTTCTCACATACGTAGGTTTAAAATGAGCAAGGATTCATGGGATCTGTAGTCTGTTTTGGACTCCCTTTGTTTGATTTTGGCATGGTTGTTGTTATCAGGCTTTGACTGTTCACGTAGGCCACAGTCAGGCTTTATGACTGTATGTAGGCCTGCCTTTGTCTCCTATTTGTGTACATGTGGCCCAACATTACCCCTTTTGTTCTGAAGTGTTGGTTGTTGTCCAGCATCTTTAGAGCAACTGAAGGGCTGATCAGTTCCTGTAGGTTCACAGTAACCTGTGGGTGACGACATCCGTGTCTTTCTGAAAACGGTTGCACAGTCCATACAGTTCATAGAGTTCACAGAGGCTTTATCGTCTGGGCAGAGACTGAGGCACATCTGGGCATAGAACTTCTAGCTAAATCTAAAACTACATTCATCACACATAAAGACAAACATTCCAAGTCATAGGTAGGCACAGCATTAACCATAACACAATCCTTTGCTGTTCTTTGGTCATAACACAAAATCATAGTAGAACATGACAATGAATACTAGGACCAAAACGTTAGAGGAAAGGAAGGTTAGAGATTAAAAGGCATATCGTTGGAAATAATCAGGGTTAACCTGTGGGATGGGCACAGACTGGTGTGTAAAACGCAGCTGTACGAGAAGGAGGGAGTCCAGTCTGGCCTGTAGGTTTTGAATGTACCTGTACATGGCGTGTGCAATAATTGCCATGATGATCCAACCACTAAGGAGGAGCCAGAGGGCAACCAAACTGATAGGATGTTCTTGGTAAGATGACGATCTGCTTATGTGACTAGGAAATATAGTGCTCAAGCCAGTCAGTTTGAGACTGAACTTCACTAATTTCATCCCTTCAGTCTGAAGCTGCTGTTGAAGGGTGTCATCAATGGTAATAATAAGAATACGTTTTATTTATATAGCGCCTTTCCACAAGCTCAAGAACACTTTACACTCCATACACATTTAACAGGACAAAGTACATTAATATACATTTCAACAGAAGTTACAATCTCAATTACAAAAGGGGAAAGAAGAGTGTGTGCTGGTGTGTATGGATGCAACAGATCACGTATATATCGAGGTACTAGATAATTGAGAGCTTTGTATGTCAGGAGAAGAATTTAAAACTTAATACGGCATAGGACAGGCAGCCAGTGAAGACTAAACAAGATGGGAGTATTGTGTGCAGAACGCTTGGTGTTAGTGTGAACTCTAGCTGCAGAGTTTTGGATGTATTGTAATCGGGCAATAGTTTTAGCTGGTAGGCCAGTAAAGAGGCAGTTACAGTAGTCGAGACGTGATGTTATGAAAGCGTGTACTAATGATTCTGCATCCTTCAAACTGAGAATGTGGCGCAGTCGTGCAATGTGACATACAGTAGATGGAAGAAAGCAGTTTTAGTGATGGCTCTGATGTGGGCTTCAAAAGTAAGAGATGGAAATCGAAAGTGATTCCCAGATTCTTGATGGTTTTAGAGGGTTTGATCAGATTTCCATCAATATTGACACAAATGTCAATATTTCTTATAAGTGTTTGTGGCCCAGAAATCACGATCTCAGTTTTGTCGGCATTGAATTTGAGAAAATTACTGTTTAACCAAATTTTTACATCATTGATACAGGCAGTTAATGAGCAGATGGGATGTGTTTCATCAAAACGTGCGGATGTATAAATCTGGGTGTCATCAGTGTAGCAGTGATAACTGAGACCATGACGATGGATGATCTGACCTAGTGGGATAACGTAAATTATGAACAGTAGTGGACCCAGTACAGAACCCTGGGGGATACCCTGAGTGAGAGGAGCAGTAGGGGATTTGTTTTTCTTAATTGAGATGATATATTGTCTGTTAGTGAGGTAGGAAGAAAACCAGGATAGAGAAGTGCCAGTAATACCAATATCTGAAAGTTGGGAAAGGAGTGTTTTGTGGCATTGTAGCAAATTAGCTTAAAAGGGAATTATTTATAATTAATTATAACTGGTTATAATTAATAATAAATATTTAGATTAGATCTTAGAATTAACTGTAGCAGAATCGATATTACAATTATTTGATCTGTCCGTCCAGCGAGCAGACAATATAATTATTTATCAATTCTAGGAAGATTACTTTCCTGGCCAAGGAACAATAGCCTTCCTACTTATACAGTGCTAGCAATAGTTTAGCATGTAGCAAGGAGCAACATTCAGTGACTTTGAATTGTGAGCGGAACACAGAGACAATCAATCGTGAATATAAGGGATTTAATAAATGAAACTATAACTAACATACAAACAAACTAAGCAAAACATACATATGTAGAATGAAGGAATGTAAGGAAAAGAGAGACAGAGAGCACAGAATGGCAATATTTCCCATCAATTAACCACAACCTAAATGAGAATCATCAGAGGCACAATTCACCTTAAAAGGGGTTCAAACTTAAACGCGCATCTAATCAGTTGTAAATGGTTACTTGCATTGGTTTGTTGCTGAATAAGAGTCTTGATGCGGTAGACGAGGTTCTCGACGATTTCTTTAGGAGTGAGTTGAAGAAGTCCACAGGAAATCCACAAAGTTACTTGAAGGTAAACACTGCCAGAAGGTTAAACTCAAGAGAGAGTTTTGGAGTGTGTTGGTCTCAAGAAGAAGAGTTTTGAGCGATGATTAGTCTGTGCTCTAGAGTTTTGATAGTTCATTGCCGCACCCATTTTGTGGGTGGAGTGGCCAATCAGAGGCATGCATTTTGAGCGGGAGAAACATCCTTTGTCTCTGTTTATGGCCCATTCGCATTTTATTGCTGATCTGGACCGCTAGTGCAGCTTTTAATTCAAAACATAGTAAGAATTGTTCGATGCATTTCACGATCACATGGTGTACATTATTGTGTGAGAACTAAAGGGAAGATCATTTTGATACCAAGAAGGTAACCTCCAGACGATATTAAAGCAGAGATACACTCATACACTTGAATATATGCGTTTAACGTCTAACTAATACAAGTAAAGGGTTTTAACCAAGTTAATATAATAGGGGAATATACATACAACACATGCACATAGCAGATACATTTATAACTGCTTACTATGGCCTAAATAGAGAAAATGTCTTTAGGTGTGTGTGTGACGTGTATTGGAATTACTGGAGACAGACAACTGCTCTGGTGCCTGGCACGGGGGGGTCACTTTCTGTGGAATGTGTTTGAAGCTTGATGGAGACACTTCAGAGGAGACCTGTTTTAGCATCCTTTTGATAGTGATAAAGACCATCTGCAATTTAGCACCCATATAAATGTAAACGTGGAGGCCAGGTCAGTAATTTATATGCAAATGTTAAAAGGCTAAAAGGTTTTTTTTCAAACAAAGTTTTTTTCAAACAAAGTGTAATTAGCCATCACTGATCTTACACAGACGTTACAGCATACAGTGTCAAAAGCAGAGCTCAGGTCAAGCAAGATCAGAATACTGAGAAGTCCAGAGTCAGCAGAGAGGACGAGATCATTAATAACCTTCAAGAGAACAGTTTCAGTGCTGTGGAATAGGCGAAAACGAGATTGCAAAGGTTCATAGAGATTATTAGCTGCAATATGTGATTGTAACTGTAAAGGCTGCAACTTTTCCACAAGTTTAGATATAAAATGCAGGTTAGAAATAGGATGATAGTTGCAGAGGGAAGATGGATCTAAGTTGGGACCTTTAAGGACTGGTGTAACAGTGGCAATTTTAAGATCAGTAGGAACAATGGACAATGGAAACAATGTTCTGTAAGAGATACGGAATGAACAGTGAGGCCTGTTTTTCTACAGGCGATGAGCGAGAAGAGGGCACCAGCTTTGTCTTGATGGGGGTGTGCTCTTCAAGAGCATCTGAGATAGCTGAATTATAATTTTAGAGGATATTTGAAGGACAGGACAGTTTCGAAGTGTCAGAAAGTAAGGGTGCACAGACAGTGGTGAAGAATGACGAGGGGTTGACTGCTTTTAGGTTGCGATACGATACCACAGTTTTCTTGTATGACTTACAGCGAGGAAAATTAAATGAAAATTCTATAAGTTTGTGATCTGAGATGCCAATTTGTGTACCCGTTGTTGAAACATTAAGATCTGATATACAAACTAAGTCAAGTATGACCATGGGTATAGGTAGAAAAATTCACATGCTGTGTTAAACTGAAGCATTCAAGAACATTCATGAGACGACACCCTGGACGCCATGCAAGGAGCAGACATGTGAGCGACGAGCTCTGCGCACTTTGCTGAATTTTCGATTATTTTCATATTATAATCTGGTGAAATTTGTTACACCCAGTTACACATTTGCCCTTTGTTGCAAAACATGGCAAAGAAGTCAAAATCCTCGGGCTCGGGAGACATTAAAAGACACTTACGTGTTCAGGATGAAAGCCCCGACAGGCCTACAGACCGGGGAATCGATTTGGATGGCGCGGCGAGAGAGGAGATCCAGCGTCAGTTGTCCAACATGTCGGTGATGTTGACGAAGATTCTTGTTGACTTGGAGGATCTCGCTGTAATACGTCGATCGATCACGGCAATGGAAATAAAATTCTCCGAGTTAGGTACAAGAGTGACATGTTGAAAAACGAATCGATTTTCTGGAATCTTCGGAGAGGGAATTAACCACTAATCCACCCGCGACCAAAGTTGATCTGGAACATCTCCTTGAAAAGCTTGAAGATCTTGAAAATAGAAGCCGCAGGAATAACGTTCGAATTGTTGGAATTCCTGAGCTTGAGGAGGGCAGAGATATGGTGAAATTCCTGGACGAGTTTTTCCCGAGTCTGCTCGACATAACGGGCCACAAGCTGGAAATTGAGCGAGCTCACAGAGTCCCGTCTCACAGATCTGCTGAGGGAGACAGGCCCAGATCGATTCTGGCCAGATTTCTGAGATCATCTGATAAAGATCTTGTGTTGCGCCAGGCGAGGAGCAAAGGGAAGCTTTCTTGGAAGAACCATAATATTTTCTCGTTCCCGGACTTTGCGAGTTCGACGAGAGAGAAACGCGATCGGTTCAAGGAATGTAAGAAACTCTTACATCAGAAAAACATCTCATTTGCTTTGATGTTTCCTGCCAAACTGAGAATAGAAACGAAGGTCGGTCGCAAAGTATTCACATGTCCAAATCTGGCAATGTCTTTTATAGAATCAATGTCTGAGTAAACGATTGGATGTTTCTTATGTGAGCGGGCCTGACTCGCTGTACTAACTCTTGTGGATGCTGGGTCGACATTTTGGATTTTTTGCGTTGGCTCTGCCGAGCGGCTGGAGCTTGTTTTGTGAATAACACTTTTCCTTAAAGAAACTTTTGCATTGATAAGAGATTACTTTTGCATTGAAGTTCCCGGACAGATTGAGAGTGGACACTACGGATGACTGCAAAATATCTACATGCTGCTCACACAAAGGATGTTTTTTATGAAGCCGACAGATTATGTAAGTCATGGTATATACTTTTATGCAGCCTCCGAGTGAATTGACTCGACCATCCGGGGAACCGGGATGCCGGTGTTGTTTCTTTTTGTATTGGTTCCGCCTAGCGGCTGGAGCTTGTTCTGTTGAATAACACACCTTGGAACAGCTGTGGATTAATCTGTTCGTTCTTCGTGCTTGTTCCTCCTGCTGGCTGTAGTTTGTTTTGTTGAGTTTTTTTTTTTTTACGGGACATTGGAATGATTACATCATTCGCTGAACTCATAACAGCTGGCTCACTGAACATTCGTTTGTCTGTCCGAGGAATATGAACGGTTTTATATCAGCTGGAATTTGTCTTGTGGAAGATCACACCTTTAAAACAGTTCTGTGAATGAATCTACATGTTCTTAGTGTTCATTCTTCCTATTGACTGGGTTTATTTTACAAAGTATTTTCTGTTATGTAATTTTGCCTCACAAATTTGTGAGGCAAAATTGAGCAATCCGATGGCAAAGTTGTCGTGGGGACTCGTGGGCATTCATGGACCTTTTGAGTTTGGAGGGATTGTCGCTGGTTGGCGCTTTCGTGCGCGGGGTTAATGCGCATGTTTTTCTTTTTTCTGTTTGTTTTGTTCGGGGGTTGATTGTTTCACTATTGGGGAATGTGGTCTATATAATTTTGTTTTTGACACACAATTTTTTTTTTTTACTATATCAAAATGTCAAATGTTAATATGAGTGTACTATCTCTCTCCACATGGAATGTGAATGGGTTGGGGCACCCCATAAAGGAAGGTTATTACTTTTCTTAAACGTAAGAAATATGATATAGTGTTTCTTCAAGAAACACATCTCTCCCCGCAGGAAGCTGAAAAATTTGGGAAGATATGGGGTGGACATGTTTTCTTTAGTGTTGGCTCAAGTAAGAGCAAGGGAGTCATTATTTTGGTAAATAAACATCTACAATTCAAATGTCTCAAACAGAGCAAAGATAAATTAGGAAGAGTAATTATTGTTTTAGCTGAAATTCAAGGGCAAAGGTTGATTTTGGCTAATATTTACGCACCTAACACTGATGATCATGGCTTTTTTATAGATTTTGAAGGGATGTTGCAAACCGCTGGCACCCCTCATGATATAATATTGGGAGGAGACTTTAATCTTTTGATGGACTCAGTGCTTGATCATAGTGAAGCAAAAGTGTGCAAATCCCCTAGAGCAACATTGATGCTTCACAGGATGTGTAAAAATCTTGGTCTTACAGACATTTGGAGACTTTTGAACCCATCTGGTATGGACTATACATTTTTTTCATCAGTCCACAAGATTTATTCTAGAATAGATTTTTTTTTAATATCCAAATCCCTCATTTCATCTGTTGTTGATTGCTCAATTGGAAATATCTTAGTCTCAGATCACGCCCTGGTGAGTTTAGAGGTGATGCCACATATAGAGAAAAATAAATCTTATAGTTGGCGCCTTAATGTGTCCCTTTTGCAAAATCCTGATTTCCAACAAATGTTAAAGACTGAAATCAGTGTTTATATGGAGACCAACTGGTCCTTGGTATCCTCTGTGGGCGTGGCTTGGGAGGCACTTAAGGCGGTTCTTAGGGGTCAGATCATACAGTATGCCTCATTCATCAAAAAATCCAAAGCACAAGAACTTGTGGAGTTGGAAGGAAATATTAAAAGTGCAGAGGCAGAGCTGAAGTGCCGTATGTCATCTGATGGCCTCAGAGAATTGACTCGTTTGAAATACAGATATAATACTATTCTGTCACAGAAAGTGGAGTTTTGGTTATTCAGGGCAAGGCAGTCATACTTTGAGTCAGGTGATAAAGCAGGAAAACTTTTGGCTAGATATATAAAGCAGAGAGAGTCTTTTTCTATCATTCCCTCAGTGAAATCTGCTTGTGGTGAAATATTTACCTCAGCCATTGATATTAATAATGCTTTTAAAGAGTTCTATCTTGATCTCTATAGGTCCACGTCTTCGTCTACTGATGAAGATATTAGGAACTTTGTGGAACAATTAGATCTCCCTAAACTGACGAATGAGCAAAAAAACTCTCTTGATTCTGAGATAACCATGGAGGAGCTTGATGAGGTAATTAATCCCTGCCTACAGGCAAGGCTCCAGGGCCTGACGGCTTTGCCGCTGAGTTTTTCAAATCTTATGCTACAGAACTGGCGCCACTTTTGTTAGAAGTTTATACTGATTCATTAAAGAATGGAAAGCTTCCGCCAACCATGACACAAGCCCGGATCAGTCTGATTCTAAAAAAGGATAAAGATCCAAGTGAGTGTAAAAGTTACCGCCCAATTCCGCTGATCCAGTTAGATGTAAAAATGTTGTCCAAAATTCTGGCTAATCGATTAAGTAAAGTTATGACATCTCTTATACATATAGATCAGGTGGGGTTTATTCGAGGCCGTAGTTCTTCTGATAATATTAGGCGTTTCATCAATATCATGTGGTCAGTAGCAAATGAACAATCTCTGGTTGCTGCCATTTCTCCTGATGCCGAAAAGGCGTTTGATATGGTAGAATGGGATTATCTTTTCATGATTTTGGATGGGTATGGGTTCGGGAATAAATATTTTGGTTGGATTAAGTTACTTTATAGACACCCTGTAGCAGCGGTACAAACAAATGGGTTAATTTCAGATTATTTTACTCTGGATAGGGGCACCCGGCAGGGTTGCCCTCTTTCCCCATTATTATTCTGTCTTGCCCTGGAACCATTAGCAGCCACGATAAGAAAGGAGGATGATTTTCCAGGGGTGACGGCGGGAGGTGTAGCGCATAAACTTCTGCTTTACGCAGATGATATTTTATTATTCGTCTCCGACCCCACTAGATCCATGCCTTGCCTCCACAAAATGATTAACTCCTTTTCCAAATTCTCAGGATACAGAGTCAATTGGTCTAAATCCGAAGCTTTGGCTTTGACAGCGTACTGTCCAGTAACGGCTTTCCAGCTGGGTGCCTTCATGTGGCCCAAACAGGGAATTAAGTATTTGGGAATTTTATTCCCAGCAAATCTGTCTGATTTAGTCAGAGTTAATTTTGATCCCTTAATAAAAAGGTTTTCGAATTATGTGGACAGCTGGGCTTCATTACACTTATTGATGATTGGGAAGGTTAATGTTATTAAAATGAGTTGCATTCCAAAATTTAACTATCTGCTACAATCTCTCCCTGTAGATGTCCCTCTCTCTTATTTTAAGCAATTTGATAGCATAGTGAAGTCCTTCATTTGGAATGGTAAGCGTCCCAGGTTAAATTTCAGTAAATTACATAGGCCGATTGACAAAGGTGGGTTAGGCCTACCCAAGATTTTATTTTATTATTATGCATTCAGTCTTAGACATTTGGTTCATTGGTCGCTTCCACCTGAGAGAGCCCTGGTTTTGTACTGAAAAGGAAGTTCTTGCCCCTATCTCGCCACTGCAAAGCCTTTCGATTAAACTAGCTGGAGAGGTTAAGTCGGACCCCGTTATTTTGCATTTACACTCGATATGGACAAAAGTGTCCAGAGTGTTTAATTCTGATATTTATTTAAATGTTGCCTCGAGCATATGGCAGAACCCTAAACTATGCATTAATAAGTCCCCTTTCTGTTGGTCAGATTGGATTGTGAGGGGGTTAATGCACTTGGTGACTTATATGAGGGTGGAGTATTGAGATCTTTTGAAAATTTTGTTCAACATTTTGGGATTCCCAGATCTCAGTTTTATAAGTATTTACAGCTGCGCCACCTGCTCTGCTCTGTTTTTGGGAGTAGCATACACCCCCCTAGAGCGGCAGATACTCTGGAAGTGGTGATTGCTGCTTTTGGGAAGGGTCATGAGGTATCAGGGTATTACTCCTTGTTAATTCAGAGTCTGGGGGACCGAGCTTTAAATTCTCTTAAAAGATTATGGGAGAAAGATTTAAACTTGGTATTGGAGGAGGGAGTGTGGGCAAGGATTCTAAAAAACGTAAAGTCTGCATCTAGAGATGCAAGGGTTCGCCTTATGCAATTTAAGATTTTACATAGATTTTATTGGACCCCCTCTAGATTGTATAGGCTTGGTCTTAAGGACACACCCATCTGCTGGTGATGCCATACTGAAGATGGAGACACCATCCATGTTTTTTGGGGATGCCTTAAGATCCAAGAATTTTGGCTGAAGGTGCAAAGTTTTGTGTGTGATGTGTTGGGCACTCAGGTCTTGTTCTGCCCCAGACTCTGTATTTTAGGTGATAGGGAGGTCATGGATTTGGTAGATAAGCACATGAAGGACTGGGTTTTGACCGGTGTGATGATTGGTAGACAGGTTATTTTGAGGAGTTGGAAGTCGGATGGAGCACCCTCGTTCCCGGAGTGGTGCGTGGAGATGGGGAGGGTGGCTGCCTTCGAGGAGGGGTCGAGTATTAGGATGGGGGTTAGGGAAACTTACAATAAGAAATGGGGCAATTATTTAGCATTTTTGTGGGAATCTCGAGGTGGGGCGGTGGAGGGAGTAATTTAAAGTTTTTTTTTATTTTATTTTTATTTATTTTTTTATTATTATTATACTTGATTATTGTATGTTATTTTATGTTGTTGTTTTAGTTTTCTGTGTGTGTGTGTCTATATTCCATTGACCACAGGGGTGTTCGTGGGGGGGTCAGGGTGGTTTGAGAGTTTGGTAGGGGGAGGGGATATAGTGGGGGTTTAATGTTAAAAGTTTTTGATTCATTATATAGATGTTGTTGTATTTCTTGTGTTAATTTATGAATCAATAAAAAAATTTAATAACAAAAAAGAACATTCATGAGTTCAGTTGTATTTGAACAGTCAGTATCAACATGGATATTGAAATCATCAAGCAGTATAACATGGGGAGACAGGCAAGATTATTTCACTAAGTTCAGAGAAAAAGTGAGGCTGATACTTTGGAGGTCGATAAATCAATAACATAATGAGAGAAGTTTCACCAACAATCTTGAGAGCCAGATATTCAAAAGACGTGACATTATGAAATTCATTCAAAACCACTCTCTTGTAGCCAGGTCTCCTAGGCAACCAAACTGGCCCGGTTGCTAGGGTTGGTAGAGTCACATAGGGTAACCTCCTCGCGGTCACTATAATGTGGTTCGCTCTCGGTGGGGCACGTGGCGAGTTGTGCATGGATGCCACGGAGAATAGTGCGAAGCCTCCACATGCGCTATGACTCAGCGGTAATGCGTTCAACAAGCCATGTGATAAGATGCGTGGGTTGACGGTCTCTGACGCGAAGGCAACTGAGATTTGTCTTCCGCCACCTGGATTGAGGCAAGTCACTACGCCACCACGAGGACTTAGAACGCATTAGAAATTGGGCATTCCAAACTGGGAAGAAAAAGGGGAGAAAAAATGGTCTCATGCCATCTCGACAAACAACAGCTAGTCTGCCCCCCTTTCCGTGAGGTCAGGGTTTAGACAAATATTTGTATCTGTGGGGAGTAAGCAAATTTAGTTGTAGAAAGTGATTAGGTGTTTGCCAAGTTTCAGTTAGCAGTAGCATGTCCAGTTTTTTAATCAGTGATGAGTTCATTGAGAATTGACGATTTGTCCATTAGAGAGCAAAAGTTCAATAATGCCAAATCCTGACGAACAAATCCATTTTGTGTTTCGATGTGGAATAGTGATCATCAGTGAAAGTGATTTTAAGCACCTTGCCGATGCAACATCAGTTTTACAGCACCGTCTTTTTGTCCAGATAGATGGAATTGCTGTGGGAGATGAGCGATAGACAGACTGGAGATTCCGTGGTGAGCGATGAATATACTGCGGCTGCCGGAGGATTCCAAGTTCATGACAGAGTTCATATGTCTCGGAGTTTAAACATGGATGGCAGTTTAAGACTCTAAGTCGTGATGTCAGTAGTTGGAATTCTTTGACATGAATGCCAAGGAGGAGAGCGAGGAAGATAAAAAACGCTTTAATAAATGATATCCAAGACATGTTCATATGTGAGATATAGAGCAAAATCAGTCATGAGATGCCAGCTACAGCAGCCACAATCAACGATATTGCATTAGCCAGAGACCTGCCAAGTCTACACCTAACAGTTAATCAAGAGGAAGTCAACCCAACTGGTCAAAGAACTGTCAACACAGGTGATAAAGAGAGTGGAGATTCACTCAATACACTTGCCGAGAGAGGTGAATGACTGACAAAGAGAGGGCTTGCGACTTACCCTTGAAATGAAGCGTGAGCTGTCCAGTCTCCAACGGCAGGTACATTTTTCTCTGGTGAGCAGAAAGGCATAGAATCCAATTCTAAACATGCTATAGATCTAGAAGCCAACTGGATTTATCTTTATGCACAGACTAATAAATGAAAAGAAAAACAAACGGGAACAAACATGCAAAAACATATAGTCCGAATGTGAAGCGGCAGCCAAACATGCACAGCATTCTCACACTGGAAGCAGAAGTCAAGGATGTGACCTCTAAATGTGTGCTCTTTTTAGTTCCTTAATGGAAGTCATACGTAGACGTTGTTGTCTGTTGTTGAGACCAAAGGAGAGAATAATTTTCTCCACTTTGGTGGCAACAGTGGCTCCTCTGAGTAAATTGCCCGCATGTTGTAATTTTGCACCCGGGAAACTATCAATTTGTAGATCAGGAATTTGAAAAGGCGGGATTCTGGCCACATTGGAGTCTCCCATGATCACCCCATGATTTTTCCTAAGTGTAAGACTCCAATCAGTTAATTTTCTAGCCGTGTTAATGTGTCTCTTTGGCCTACCTGAAATTGGGGTGTCAGGCGTACCCATTGGAGTCGTATCACGAGGTTTGATCGGGGTGCACATTTCCTCACATGACTCTTGAGTCTTCTCCTCATCCAGGTCTCTCCATTGTAATGACGCCAACATGAGAGCTGTGATGAACCCAGATGCGGGAGTTTATTTCAAGAGAACACAGCTGAAACAGGTAAGTAGTGTATTCAGAATTTCACAGGACTGGCATAAAGTCTTAGAAAATAATCTTTGGTTAAACACAGGAAAATGGCAGTAGGCACAGATCCATTATAGGTAACGTAATACACGGCACTTGCCGAAACAGGGAACTTAAGCAGCTTCTTTCTTCTTTCAACAGGGGAGCTGGTTTGCATCACAAGGCTTGAGGTTCACACAGTGTTAACAAAGTCACATATCCAGCACTGACACAGCGGGGTGAAGTATAACAAGGAATTAACACTCAGGCTAGAAGTCATTCATAAATGTCTATATGTAGGATTCACTCAGGCTTCACGTTAATTGTTAATCTTGTAAGAACAGAGCAGTTCATCAAAACACGAGTGGGGTAAATACTAATAAGTTGGCATGCCATACACTCTGTATATTCAAAGCCACTTATCTTGAGAATACAGAACAGAGCGTCAGTGAACAGATTGGCGATACGCAGAGATGCAGCAAGTCACATTGTCAGAGCAGAGGGAGAGTCCATGGTGCCTACAACAAGGCTAGGCGCTGACTGAGGGTGAGAGTGCAGTTTAAGTGCGTGTCCAAATGAGGTGAAGATGAGCTGCAGGTGTGAGTGAGTAGAACGCAGGCGAGTGAGAGCGAGTGACTGCTGGTGAGGGAGAGCCCAGTGCCATCATGACAGTACCCCCTCCTCCACGGGCTGCTCCTGCGGACCGATGATCCTGATGTCGGGGTTGACCTCTTCCTCGAGGCGCTGGGCGGTTAGGATGTAATGTGTGGAATCTGGTGAGTAGAGCAGGATCAAGGATATCTTCTCTAGCAACCCACGACCTTTCCTCTGGGCCGTAACCCTCCCAATCGACCAGGTATTCAAGGCGCCTAACACGACGTCGGGAGTCAAAGATTGAATTGTAAGATCCTAAGCCTAGGCCCCAAAGGGCCCAGGCCCGGTTGTGCACAGGCCTTGTCTCAACTGGTCGCTTCCATTGGGCCCAAAGCTCCGGTGAGAGGACCAAGCAGAGAGCCCCAGCCACCCAGTAGGCACAAGTGTTATGGATGACTTTAATGGCACTTTTATGTGCTTTCAGAGCTTGGACAGCGACGATCCTCTCGTTACTCAATCTTTTGCTTCACAGATTAAAAAAGTAATACTTATTTTGAGGGTGAGTAAGTGATGGCGGAAAGGTCCTTTTTTATAAAAGTTTATCAGTATCATTACTTTACTCTGGATAGGGGCACCTGGCAGGGTTGATGTCTTTCCCCATTATTGTTCTGTCTTGCCCTGGAACCATTAGCAGCCACGATAAGAAAGGAGGATGATTTTCCAGGGGTGATGACAGGATGTGTGGCGCATAAGCTTTTGCTTTATGCAGATGATGTTTTATTATTCATCTCTGACTCTACTAGATCTATGCCTTGCCTCCACAGAATTATTAATTCCTTTTCTAAGTTCTCAGGATACAGAGTTAATTGGTCTAAATCCGAAGCTTTGTCTCTGACAGCGTACTGCCCTGTAACGGCTTTTCAACCAGGCGACTTCCAGTGGCCCAAGCAGGGCATTAAATATTTGTCCATTTTATTTCCAGCAAATTTGAGTGATTTAGGATCGATCGGCAAGCGACGGACCCACGGCGTGCGTTTCCCGGGGCCGGCTCCACGAGGGGGTGTGGCCAGAGGCGTGTCCTCTGGCGGGCGGATGCGGCCCGTGACCCTGGACACCTGGCAGCAGGGTCGATTCGCCTAGTTACGCTTCCGGAGATACGGTGCTTGGCTATGACCATATGATATGAACATATATGATATGAACTAACTAACTAACTAACCAACTAATTAAGCTTTTAAATAATGTGTCAGCTTTTTATTACGGTTATCATTATTGCATGACATTTCTTTGACTTGTTTGTGAGGAGGAATCTTTTTTTTGGGGGGGCGGGCAGATTCCCAACTTGAGTTCAGTTCATTTTATAAAAGAAATGTTTCCAAAAATGAAATGAATGAAAACAAATAACAGAAGGACTTGTAAAAAAAATAACAAACTAACTAACTAACTAACTAACTAACTAACTAAATAAA